>NC_042298.1:8282130-8582130 GCF_901000725.2 Takifugu rubripes | reverse complement strand
CACCATTTCAAATGAATTGTGCAATAGTCTGATGAGCCGTTTGAACTTTGTTTCCCTCGTTTTTCTTCATTGATAATTTTAGAAATGTCCTACTGGGGAGTTTCTCTTGTTGCATCAACAGCATTTCCAAAGAACGAGGTCAATATCTAGTTGATACGAACTAGCGGAAAACAAATGCTTCACTTAAGTTCTCAGAAATGCATGTTTTAATGTCGACACTTCGCTTCAAATGTCTTTACAATGTCTTTACATTTAATTTGTTCAAACCGATGTTGTTCTTACAGTAACATAGCAAGAGAGTAATACCGTATAAGTAATTACTTTATTTATGACTTAGAATTTCTCTAAATAGGCTCATTAGAGAAATTATTTGCCGTAGTTGATATTTCTCTGTGAGAAGCTAATATGACTATTTTAATTGAGTAATATTGTGAAATGTAAATGTCACCTTGTCCCATTCTTGGAACATAAATGTATCAGTCTGTTCCAGCTCATCGGAAGATTGTGAAGTAACTATGCAGCATAGAAACATTCAATCATCAGTCAATGATCCACTAATTTCTTAATTTAATTACAACTCCCTGACCTACCACAAAGGAGCAGTTTAAAGCAATAGTGACATCTTGTGGGAATTAACCTACTTGGAATTCACAGATGTATTTCCTAAACGCACCAAAGTCCAAAATTGAGAAACCTTTGGCCTGATACTCCTACAATTACTCCTAACCACTCAAGGTTTCGTGGTATTTAGCTGAAAAACCATCCACTGAAACGACTCACACAAATACCAAATAAGGTATGATTTGTCTACCCCTTGTTTAATTCTTTAGCAACAAGAAAAAGCTTAAGGACTTCTCAGAAAGGTCTACAGGAGAACCGCAAGAGAATCCAGTCAAATTAAAGGTGTGGGACTGGAACTGTCAAGCTCCAACATTAGCCTGTGTTCAATTCATTCCAGTTTTTTCTTTTTCTTTTTTTTATTATTTTTTTTACATTAACCTTGGAGTCTTTAAAGGAAAAACCTGTGTGGTTAACACAGGAGAAACATTTTCTGTGGCATTATTTGGTATAAACATCGCTTGTGCCTTCTGCATCAATGATATTATCTTTTGTATTATGAGTAATAAGTACATAAGTTCTTTTGAAGATTCAAAGGTGTCAATTTAAACTACCAAACAGAATAACTACATTAGCTGTCTGCCCGAAAGTTTCATGAGAGAATAGAGATGGCGATGAAAGAATAAAGTCTATATAAAACAAACTAAACAGTCAATGAAGCTGCTCATGAGTTCTGTCTGGGTTCCGTAAACCACAAGTAATGGCGTCTAAAGATCCTACAAGAAAACACAAGGAACCGTGCAGAAGTCTGACTTGTCCATGTGGTTGTTCAAATGTCATCTTAGTGAAATTAGGACAAGTCGTTGAGCAGGTTAACAGCCTTTTAACTGAACCCATATTCCAATAAATTAAGAAAGTTGCAAATGCAGGCTGAAAGCGGAGCAGAACGAATGGCAAAGGCTTAAATTTCCAGATATTGAATTGGTGGAGGACTGCGTGGGGCTCGTTTTAAGGTGTGCTGGATTTATTTGAATTTTTTGGTATAAAATGGCAAAGGAAATAATTGTAATCATTGAACTGTGTCTAAAAGTTATAGGAGCATGAACAGGGATGTTACTCCTCAGTTTACATCAGCTCAGCACAGATATTTTTGCCTTCTGTCTGCACGACCCTGGTTTTGATTTTAAGACAATTCTTTATAAATAGTTATCAATAGCCTTCACTATACCTTTTAAATGGTGGGACTCCACCCTTTATTCCTGCATACTTTGCTACAAGACTTCCTTTATAGTCTCCATCCAAACCAACTTATCTGGACCTCATTTAAAGGCTTGTCTATGAGTGTGAACTGTATTTTTTTGTTCTCTTTATCTATTAAAGTTCTCTTTAAGGCACAACGTTTTTAAAGACAATGTTAATATGTCTGGAAACATGATAATAAGATGTGAAATTAGTTCCGTTGTCCCTTGAACTTGCTAATAGCTGCAAAAGCTGCGATGCTGCAGTAGGAAACGCGTTGCATGGTGGGTGCAGAGGGGAGCCAAACATTGCTGACACAATTTCCTGATAAAAATATTCCAAAATATATTTCCGTTGCTGCAAAAGAGAAAAAAGTGGGTTTATACTGTAGATTAAGTAAAAAGGCTAAATACCACTGCTGCATTGCCGCACACAAGGGACTCAGTCTCTGCTCAGTAGACATGAGCAGCTGAGAGTCATTAGATCTGGAGTATAAAATGATGTTTTGTACCAGACTTAATTTATCTTCATTATCTCTTGAGACCAGAAACCAGCCCTACTTTGCCTCTTTGCGCAACAGTTTAAATTTGGAATGTGACTTCCAGTCGGCTTATCAAATGATAGAATTAAAAATTTAAAGTTTGTTTAAAATCGATGATATGGATTTGGAGTGTTTACTGGGGTATTTAAGCATGTTCACCCCATCTATCAGCATAGAGAGACGCATCTTTACCATCCCATATTTAAAACGTAGCAAAAAAAAAAACAACGCAGCGCTGACACAGTAAATCTAACCTGGCCCTTGTTCAATCAACAGTTTAATGAGCTATTCCGTTTCTGTCAGCGGGGTGCTTTTTTTTTTTTTTAGGAAATTGGCAAATAAGAGGGGGAAGTAAATTCAGTGCGAGAGTTGGGGGATTCCCATAACCTAGTAAAATGGCCTGATACTGTATGCTGAGTTTCAACAGTATCTGCTGTGTGTCCGACTGTGCAGCCGGTCTTCACCGATCAACTCAACCCAAGAACAAAACACCACATAAGCTTCCAGCACACAGGCCACACATTAGTTACACTACAGCAGAAAGAGGCCTTGTATGACCACATACATAGAGCACGGCAGGTTATCAGGACTGCACAGGAAATCATCAGAGAGGCCTCTCGTGCCGTCAGTGCCAGGCAGTAAGTGAAGCCAAATATATGCTGCACAAACTGTTCTGAGCCCAGCAGCTCACACTTCCCCAGCTGTCAGGAGGGTAATTCACCAGTGAATACTTAGACAATAACTGTCTATTAGTAACACGTCTACAGAAATAATTATCTGTGATGGCAAGTGACAGGCTGGCTGGGCCATTTAAAGTGGGACTGCTGCACACTTTATTTGTTGCCTTGGATTTTGGAGGCCTGTGGGGGATTTCCTTACCACACAAAACATCTTTTTTTTTTCCTTTCCTCTTTCAACCCTGAGACGGGCCAACAACAGCTGCGCGCATACGTAGGCAATGAGTTGAGACACTGACAAGAACAGCGAGCAGAAATAAATAGGTTGGTTTGAAACAGCCCAAAATGGCCTGGTTTGATCAGGTGGATTAAAACAAACAGAATTATTTACTTCATCTCTAGTTTTGTGGCCCCACTTTGGACAAAAGAGATTTTAACATGGAAGATTCACACATAGCACAAAGCACTTTATTAAGGCATAGATGACACTTCGACGCCATCGTACAGGAGGACACCTTCCAGTCTGCGTCGCGTGTGTAGCGCAAACTAATGTGAGCATTTTTATGTAACAGCTGACCGTAAAAAATCAAATAAAGCCCCGAAGCTCGGCAGTCACATGAGAGCAGGGAGCAGATACTGACATTAGCCATCGCAGTTTCACTCTGCTCAGGCTTTTTTTGGGAGGGGGTGAAGTAGGAGCCACAGTGATGTGAAGGCGTTAATCTTCCCCTCCGCAGAGGATCAACAGGGTTTTACGGTAGTCTCCTGATGTGTCACCCTGAAGAAAAAAAGAGAAAGTAGAAAACACACTATGAACAATGCAAAGATGTTACTTTCCACACCACAAAATTAGGATTTAAATGGAAGGAAGAAAGTGAACAATCTTACACAGTATATTTACAGCCAACACAGTGCAGTCATTTTAAAACTACAAACAGGGAGTTGGCTTAGGTTAGCACAAAGTAAAGGAAAACCTGTTTTTTCAGCAGTATTCCTTTTTTTATTAATTTAGTTAATAACCAATAATAATTACACTATGTACACATCAGTCTAAACTGTTATGATCAGTACTCTTCCATACTTGTTAATAGTTCTGCTAAAGCAGGTAATATCACAAGCTTTGTCTCTAGGAGACAGAATGTCTCTGCACAACTACACAGCAGAGAGGAAGTGGAGCAGGGAAATTCCTAAAGAGCTGTGCACTAGCTACCGACGCATCAATCATCGAAGGAAGCTGTACCCCACCACCTCACCACAGCAGCAGAAAAAGGATGTGCAACAGCAGCACAGACAATGGCTCATGACAAACACACAAAACTCCAGCAGAACACTCAGGTGACGGATGATGAGGCAGTAAACACACCACACCAATGTTAGTAGACAAGGACCGGGACTTACGATCATAGTTTCTACCTGGATGAATTCATGAAGGGAGACATCGTGTGTTTCCTTGAACTCTTTGCGAATAGTGAAAAGGTCAATCTCACTACGGGACACCATGATCCGAATCAGCGCCCTGTCGTCTGTACCGAGGCCCTGCAGGGGGGAGATTAGGTTGGGCCACTCACGTGAAGTAAACTGAATATCCCAAATCAAATCTATGTCAAACATTAACAAATACCTTCATGGCTTTGTATAAGCGGTCCGCTAAATAGGAGGGTTGGTTCTTAACGCTGCAAACTGCAAAGCACAGAGAGTGAGTTCAGCACAGTCAGCACCTACAGGGTAGCAAATCATAGTGACATTTAGACAATTATTACCTATAGCATAAAAGGTGTTTTTCACATCCCCCGACATCTCCTTCTTAATGATCTGTTCGATGTCTTTGTTGGAGAATCTGACAAACTCCTGGAATACTGTAAAGAGGAGGAACGAATGAGCAGCTACCACCAGTTAAAACCATGTATATTTCTTTAACCTTCGGCGTCTGGGTGAACTTTTACCTTTCCTAAGATGGGGAAAACTTCTGGTGCACAGAATACTCATGAACTTCACCTTCATGTCATCAGATTCTGCATTGCATGCGGCCGCCAGTTCCTGGCAAGTTACGGTGGAGCTTCATTACCATTTATAAGGCAAGATTATGCAAAAATGTAAAGTTTTACAATGACTCACTTGGGCATCGGCGTCAGCTCGTTCCAGGTCTGCAGGACCCTCCTCCCTTGCACCCTAATGAGATCAAACACACCAATTATTTCCGGTGTATTAAGAATCTTTGGTTGTCTCAGCTGTAGGTTGACATTTTCAGAGCACTTGTTAAATTGATATTTCTGTTCTTTGTCACACTCAGACAAACTGCAGACAGAAGTGGGTGTGGAAACTACAGACATTGAGAGTTCTCACGTACCTGCACCAGAGAGACAAGGATTCGACAGAAGAGGCCAGAAGTGTCAGACTGAATGGCTTCTTCTAGGGTCTTTTTATAGGCTGTGGATGTAAGTACATAATGAATGGCGTGTGAGGGGCTCTATGAGGAGATTTTAGGCTCTTTTTGTGTCCTACTCACCAGCCTGATAAGCAGCATTCATGGCCTGTATTTCATCATTGCTTCTGGTAACCAGAATCTCAATCAGAGCGTGTTCATCTGTCCCTGCACCCTGACACAAATGAAGAAATTTAAAAAATAAATGGAAACAGAAGCCCAGAAATCGGAATTCTTATTCCCTTTTCAAAGTGTCAAGATTTCAAATGTCAGAAATAATTTATTTGAAAATGAGTTTGGAGAGGAATTGACCCTTTTCCCCTTCATGATGCACACATTCATTAAATGTTAGCAATAACCTCACATGCAGCCTGACATTCATTTGCATCAGCCTAACCTCCATTGCCTTCTTCATCATTTTAGCATCAAACTCTGCAGGAGTCAGCATAAGTCCAATGATGAGCCTCTCCAAGTTCTTTGACAGCTCAGACTTGAGATCCTTCATCAGGTCCTGAGGACAGAACAATCATAAATGTTAGTTGCAGTTGGCGCAACAACTAGTGTTCATTAATAACTTGTGACCCTACCCTCCCCAGCAGGGATTTGAAGGTCTGCCTTATCTCTTGCCTCTGAGCATTGCTTCTCTGTGCTACAATGTCGATGATTGCGTCTTCATCTGTTCCTGTGAATGTTAGGGAGCAACATTTGTAAAACACCTTTAGTGGAGCTAATGTTGTATAAAGGAGCTTCAGCTTTTGGGGTTGCATACCGAAACCCTTCATGGCTTTCCTCAGAGCTTGTGCATCGGCAGCGGGGTCGAAGTTGGCTGCAGGGCGGACGGTTGGCCTCAGCTGAGGAAGCAAAAGCAGCTTTAGGGGAAGCAGATTCACTTATCCTTCTTTTATTAAATTGCGCAACAAAACATTTAGAATAAAGGCTCAAAACAATATGCAAAACACGCAACAGAAACGGATGCGTAGATTATCCACGGACATGGTCACAGAGAAGACATCATACGGAATTACGATCGCCTGACTGACAGACAGTGAGCCCACACAACGTCTGAGGCCATGACGCTGACAGTGAAAAGGCTCAGTTAGTTCCTGTTGACCAGGATCATTCTGATGTTCACTCAATGGTTTAATAAGCACACAGTTGCAAAGGTGAATATTTGTATTTGCGTGAACTGCATCAGGATGCAAACGTCACTGTCTGAAGCAAACACAGAACTATTACAGCATTAGGTGCGGCCTGGTAGATGTGAGTGTTTGGGATGCATGCCAATGGCCAAACATGCAGAAGCTTCTAAAATGGGAGCAGATGGGGCGGGGGGCAAACCTGGACTTTGGTCATGGCACTTAATTCCCACATCTTGTAGGCTATCTGAGCAGCTTCAGGGAAGAATTCTCCTGCTAAACTGCAATGTTGAGTTTGAAACAAGACAGGAAACCTTTAACAGGACAGTATGGTTAAATTTGAGAAAATTTTTTTTTAATCTGTAACCTTATTTAAAGTAATGCTTTCACTTGGACTGCAGCCGGAGAGTACTCACATTTTATGATGCACATGCATGCTTGACTAAAATTTGTGTTTTTTTTAAAACAATTAAGTGGTTCACCACTGAGAGTCTGCTATCACCACTAGAGTCCCTCCAAAGACAGGTGGGAGGCATCGAGACAGCAGAAACTCACAGTCTGTTCTGTGACTGCAGCCCAAGATGAATCTGTTTAAAATCTATTGGAAGAATGTGAATATCTATCCCACCACTTAGTTATTCCTTATATCCTATTTTTTTAAATTGAACCTCAAATAATTTAACTAAATCACAGAGACCCTGTTTTCTGTTTATGAAGGCAGTACTAGAGAAAACCAGTAGTGAAGGAAATGTCGCAACTCTACTCTATACAGGCGGTAACAGCACATTAAAACAGTGTTTTGTTGCCCCCTGCTGGTTGCTGCTGTAGCTTGCAACCATTTTACTACTTACTCGTCATCTCCTCCACACAGATTAAGCAGAGTCCTCTTGTAATCTCCTGACGTGTCGTCCTGAGCGGTTTCAGCATACAGAGATTTGGGTTATTGATTGGCTGTTATCATTACTGAACTGTAACCAAGTCACTCTAACTACATCCTCCTCAATAACCAACCTTGATCATGTTATAAAGTGACTTTTCATATCTAAGACGGAAACATTCTCTGATGTCCAACATGTCTATCTCAGAGCGGGAAATCATGATCCGGATAAGGGTGTTGTCAGCTGTTCCAAGACCCTGGAAATAACAGAGAGAACTTTTCAGGACACAGAGGCAACTGGAAAGGCTATTGCAAGAAATTAGCTCTTATTCCCAGGACTGATGATATAATTTTGTTCTTACAACTTGTTCTCAATGTATCAGTTCGGCAGAACTTTCTTCTTAAAAATACTTTATTCTTTTTCTTGCATTCTCCAAAAAACAAAGAACCTCCTGTCTTGTGCAGAGTACGGAATGGCCTCAAGCGATCCTTATCAAGTTTACCGGTATATACAGTATATCACATCAAAACAATCAATTGCACTTTGCCACTAAGAAAAATAGATTCCCCATATCTTATCTTGGACTTGTTTACCTTCATTGACTTATAAAGACACCTGGCAAAGAACATGGGAACACTCCTCACGCACTGGACTGTATAAGGAGAGAACAAGTTAAATAGGCAGCTTATGCTTCTGCCCGACCAGATTTTGCTTTCACTGTTTCTTACCAACAGCTAGCATCAGCCTCTCAAAGTCCCCAGACAGCTCATTCTTTATGCTGTCCTCTATTGACAGCTCTGTAATCTTCTGATATTCATCAAAAACTGTGAGAAAAGAAAGCCTAATTACACGCTTCCAGGCAACGTTAATGTCTTTTCTAGTATAACAAAGATGCTGAATTGGTGTGCTGCAGTTCGACGTCAAAGAGTTCAGGTGCACCACTGTTCTAATGTTCTCACCCATGCGGAGGTGCGTCACACTGCGGTTCCCCAAGATCATGATGAATTTCGCCTCGTCGGTTCCCCACTGCTCTTCCCCGGCTGCAAACAAGTCCTAATAAAATGGGTACAGCAGTTACCAATGAATGTGAGGTGCGACATGTGCAACAGGTGTGAGTGTAAATATCAGGAATTTTCATAGACAGGCGAGCAGGTCGGGTGGTAGCAGGGTAAACAGAAAACGCTGCAATAGATGTTTATTCATCAGTCCTTGTGGAAACCCTGCAAAACATCTAATACAAATTACTAGACAACAACTGACAGTAAATTCCAACTATGCTGGATAAACAACAGTTGTCAACAGAAATGACGGCTCGAAAAGGAGGCTTTATTCAGTCGGAAAAGATTCCCATGGGAATTTAACAGGGAGGTAACGGGAAGGAACGCCGGACACATCAGCTCGTTTTACACGACGCTGATTAATTTAATGTTCGAGAAAACACAGAGCACAGAAGCTTGCAAAATAAAAAGTAAATTACGATTATCAGGCATTGCCCATTAATGTCACTTCAAACCTCTGTTCAAGGACGACCGGAATGCAGCCGCTGTAAGGAGTATTAGGAAGTGACATTGGCTGGAGATAGAGCTGTAGAGCATGACGCAGGAGGACACCGAGAAGCAGGAGGATTTCTTCTTTTATGTATCTGTTATGGAAGAATGTGCTGGATGCGAGCCAAGCTAATTAAATCAGTTAAATCATATTCTCACCATTATAGTTTACAGTCTTTGCTTTGTATGGGACCTGCTATCTTGTGTTTTCCCCCTCCCTTTAGGCACATTTGAATTCTGTATAACTAGCGACCTCCTAATCTAAATAAAAGATGTGTCTCAGGATGGATTCTCTCATGTTTTAGGTCGTCCAAACCTAACAATAATGAACAGGAAACTGAAACTGTCATCATATATATATCAAAGTTTATCCTTAAAGTGTAAATTCACTGAGCATGCTGTGCTTCTCCACTGCTCAAGCTTAATTTCTCACCAGTGCGTCCTGTTCCACCAGGCTTGCATCCACCACTCCTGACTCATCCCTGGACCCCTGCAACCATCAAACATGCTGATCAGTCTCGTGGTTGGAAGTGTACCCTCATATAAAGATCATGTCTGGCGGTGAGCATACCTGGAGTAAGACGATCAACATCTTCTTGAAGTGACCTGAAGTGTCAACGATCACATCCTCCTCCAGGTCGCTGCCATAGGCTGGAGACAGAGACAGAGGTAAAACACTGTCGACTGATTCAACGCCCCATTTAAATCCGTCTTACCATCTTTGTACGCTGTGACCATCTCGTGCATTTGTTTGTTGTTTCTAGATGCCAGTACTTCAATGAGGCACTTTTCATTCGTTCCGACCCCCTGCAAACAGTGAATCGGGTACGATGTACAGTTAAATGAGAGGAAAAGGGGTTTTTAAATATGGGGATTAGTGACGGTCTTACTTTAATGGCATCGTGGATTTCTTTGGCGTCGTGGTAGGCCGGGGCTCTCATCAGACTGACGATGAGACGCTCAAATTTGCCAGTCAGCTCATATTTCAGATCTTCAATCAGGTCCTGTTGGAGGAACAAAAACAAAACCCAGAGTTTAAATTACGATGATGTATAATTTTAAGTTATTCCATGTCACCATAATATGTCTGGAAATTAATACAAAGTTATTTCACCTTTCCAAAGCTGTTTTTGTAGGCTGTAATGACTTCCTGCCTCTGGGCGTTGTTTCTTGATGTGATTAAATCCAAAATGGCCTCTTTGTCGCTACCTGGAGAACACGAGGCACAATTTTAAATGCTGAGGAGAGTCGCAGACATTGCCTGCTGATATTTGAGCATCACTTTTTTAGTGTTGGAGGGTGGACACACTCACCGATCCCTTTCATAGCATTGTAAAGGGTCTCGGCGTCGGCACTGGGGTCAAAGTCAGGAGCAGCTGTAATTGTACCTCTGAACACCTGCACATAACAATGTATAAAACCATCAGTTTGAGCCCAGTCAAATTAGCTGGGCCAGAAATATGTGAAGTTTTGTATGATCCCAGACATACAAACTCATTTATGCAAGCAGCCTCACATCTTTGGCATGTTTAAATGACGTGAACAAAAGGCAGCATTTCGGCACTTTAGAACACACTTGCCAAAAAGTGCTGAATCGCTGCAGTTTTAACTACGGTGGCTGCAAAGGAACAAAGTTGACTGTGTCTTGAAACGAGGCAGAGGAACATTCCAGCACCCCCGAGTCTTTACTACTAACAAAATAAAAAATTTTTTTTTCCAAAGTCAAAAAAGAAATTGACAGCTAGCATGCTAAGCACACTGTAAAGTAGACAGTATATATGATCTCTTTATTAAAAATCTTGGACTTTTATCACTTGATACACGTTCCAAATACAGATCTTCATGGATCGTTGCTATTATTTGCATAACCTAGAATTCTTTGCACGGTGGGCAAAGTTGAAGTCCGTGGATGTGGCAGAGGAGGGGCAAATGGGGCAAGCAGTGTAAAAGTCCAGGTCAGTGCAGCAGCTACCCCTGTTTCACCCCTGAGGAAAACTGTCAGACCACTTCAGGACTCTGGTCTTTAGGTTTAGGTCTTTGCAGGGGCTTCAGAAGATCTCTGGCTGTTTCAACAGTTTTAAATTAAAAGTAACAACAGAGGAAACAGCGCCGTCATCCGACACCAACACGGTCCTATTCACTACCAGATATAGGAATACGTGTCCTGCAGCTGCTGCTGGGGAGATTACTGCAGCACCGTGGAAGGCAGCCAAACTGCACACAGCACATGCTGCGACCCTGCGACTCCCCACAACAGCTGGGGAGCTTCGTACACATAGCAACGATCCACAAACACAAGCACTAATGACAGGGCTAATCACATTTCCTGCCGTGAATTCGTTACATACTCTGGGCGATTATTTGGGTTATTACATGTATAATTACAGCTTGGAAAATGATAACAGATATCTGCCACAAGCCTTACGTTATTCTTTGAGTCTGCACGGCAGTGACACCCTACACTGCTGTAGGTATGCTGCTGAGGAAGGTGACCTCACGCTTATTAAAGCTGCTCTGAGGTGCACAAAACTTAATAAAACACATATCACAATGCTAAACCTTGACGTTTTACCAACTTACCATTTTTGGGTTTGGTCTTCTGTGTCAACTCTGCAGAAATCCAAAAGTTCAGTTCTAAAAACACAAATGCTGAGTTAGAGCTGAAGAATTTCCAAACCCTGCAGCAGAATGAATGAGTCTAGTAGAACTGGGCACACTCCTAGATCAGCAGGTGGGATATATTGTGAGGGACAGCTTGTATTTAAAAAAAATAAAAAAAACTATAGAGAAAATTATTCTTTTACGCGCTGAAACTAACTTAAAGCACAAAAGGAGGATTCGAAGGTCAGTTAAAAATAACCCACTACTGAGTGGTAGAGGGTTAAACCAGTTATACCAGGTCTGGATCCGGACCTGGCTTTGCTGGGTATCTGGCTCGGTTCACTGCTGTGTGATCCCAACCAGAATCCTTCTAGAATCACGATAATTCTGCAGTTAAAGCAGAATATTCGGATCCAGGTTTGTCTGAAACAAACGTGAGGCTCTCCCAGAATAGCCTGCGCGGTTGGCAAGATCTTGGCTGGGGGGTGGGGGTGAAGGTTTGGCCGGGGCCCTCTGGAAGGAGCCCCACCCTTGACTGCACCCCGTTAAGACTGGCCAAGCAATACATGAAACATCATGCGGTCACGCTCGTGTCCCGGCTGACGGTGACGCTGCAAACTTCTCCAGAAGTTAGCCATGTCCATGTCTTACCGTGTCCGACAGTCGGTGTCCTCCTGCGACAGCTGTCCTCCAGTCCTCCTGCAGCGGCTCCGTCCAGACGGGACCCGCTCCGTCTCTCTGACTCGGCGTCCCGTTACGTGTCCACGCGTTACGTCACGACACTCTTGTGCGGCAGCCTTTGGAGCGTGCGTGCGTGCGTGCGCAAGCTGTGGAAGAGTGTATAAAATCGCCTCTTTTTAAATTTTAAACGTGTTCAATTCCTAATTTAGTGAAAATAATGTTGCATTCAAAATGCTTCTGATAAATAAGTGGAGCCGTGAACATTGACGTAATTGGCTTTCAGACACTTGGAAAACAATATATGTCTATTGATATTAGATTTGGAATTCATTGGACTCTGTCAAAATCGATATTTGATTCTGTTCCATACATACGATTTTTTAAATTCATTTTTCCACTCTTAATTGACATATTTTATTCAAATAATCATTACTCAAATGACTAATTTCTCAAGTTAGCAAAGGGGCGAATAATGGGGAAACAGGTTTAACAGGAAAAACTGATGTAATAAAGTTACTGCACATAATAAAATCCCTTTAATTTGAAACGTGAAGTCAAATCTCTGTCTCTACATTAACGTAGACCATGAGAAGAAGCTATGAGAGAAGCCTCCCAGCACTACTATGAGAGTTTGTCTGCACTATTTCTGTGCTGTCAGGCATCTCTTCCAGTAAGGGGGAGTGCACACTGGAATAGTTCTGTGTGTGTGTGTGTGTGTGAGTGTGTGTGTGTGTGTGTGTGTGTGTGTGTGTGTGTGTGAGAGAGAGAGTGTGTGGTGGGGGGGTCATATTTGCACTTTAGTCCAAAGATTATTAAAGCCATCTACTATGGTCTATTACTGGTGCTGTGGGAGGCACAAACTCTGACAATCCCTTATTGGCTTCAATTTATTTCAGTTGATTGTTTTAGATTTTTGCCATGTGGTTATTGTTGACAGAGCAGGGTGCACAAAAGCCACATTTTAAAGTCTATGTGTGAGGTAAAGGCCCCGGTTCAACAGAGCCTGTCTGGAGGGAGATGCCACACACGCCAGTAATGAACTGGGTTTTCTACACGGTCCTCTTCTGCATTTAGGATGCGCTGCGGGTTTATCATGACAATATGATCAAACTATCTACATTCTCTCATTCACACACACACACACACACACACACACAAATCTCATTATTTAATGAACTGACTATACCTGTTAACTCACAATCTAATCAATAAACGTACATTAACTGTAACCCCATGTCTGAACAAGTCATGAATGGAGCATAAAGGCTTTTTTTTGGCGTGATGCAGATTTGTTATTCACAACTCTGACCCTGTTGGGGAGAATTTGGGAGTGAGAAAGGCTACTTTGTGAGTAATTCCATTGAGTGGGAGGGTCACACAGTCCAGCCTTGTATATATTGCAGAAGAAATTATGTTTCTCGCATCGGAGGCAGCAGTCCGGATATTTTTTCCGCTGTCTTCTGCTGTTTTCACCCCAACTTGACAAGGTTCTTGTGCGACATAAGACAAGGTAAAGAACTTGAGCAATGCGTCAGAAAGTGAGACAAACTCCTAAAATGTGTTTTGTATTTTGAACTTAAATACTGGATATGTGTAAGGCCACATAAAATAGGCTTTTATACTGTACACTCTGTGTGGCTAAACAATGCATTCATGAACAAAGTTTGTGTGGTCAACTTCCAGGTCACATGTAGTACGCCTGCACCTTCTCGAATGGCCTTCTGGAGAAGTTATGATAACAGTGGTATCTGCAGATAAGAAACCATAACTTTAAATTATATCAGAAGTAATTAGACCGTCTCGAACATTTTCCCTCTGGGCTCCTGCCTTCTGAAGTAGATGCCAGCAGGGATTAGGAGCTGATATCCCCTGATGTGAGCTGAGAAGGTGAAAGCTGCCTTTTCAGTAAAGTGTGCAGCCTGTTGTGGCCCACATGCACGCATGCATAAGCCCTGAAAGAAGCTTTGTCTTTCCCTGTTTCATTAAACCATTAGTGTAGCAGGGGGACACGACTGAGGAAAATGATGCTAATAAGTAGCAGGAAACATGCAGCTTAGCTGTGTTGCAAAGTTCACTGACTATTTCCATACAGCCATGCGTGTAAGGTAGAGTTCCCATCCAGTTATTTCCCCAGAATTGTTCTTCATTTATCATCAGCTGTCTCAGTAAAACAAACGTCTCTCCCAGGACAATATATGCCCCCCCCCCCCCCCCCCATTTTCTTTTTTCTTTTTCGGGGTGTAAGATGTAAATATTTCTTTTTATTGTTCTATAGGCCAGAAAGGCTTCTCCTTATTTCCCCTGCTTTATTCCTATTTATAGCTTAGGTCATACATCCCGTCAGGTGCCCACAGTGCACCTTGACCCCCATTCTGGTGCGCAAAGAAGAAAACTTCAGGTTAAATTCTTCCGAGTGGAGCATCTTCCTTTCTTTCGAGTTTTGAAATGGCAAGTGACGAGGAAGGATATGGAGCAAATACATACAAGCCTCCATCACAAAAAGATGTTTGAATGAATACCGTCCACATTTTCCACCATGTCGGCGAGGCTCAGTAAAATATGGAGGAAAGATGTTGGACATATATATTTATATATAAATATAAAGCGTCAGGCTTGGTGTTGGCCACATGATGCCACTGAAAACTCCTGCATTATTAAAATTGTAATGTCTCCCTTGCTGTGTAACATGAGGAAGATGAAGAACTTTCTGCATTTCTTCCTCCTTATGATGCTGGATTCACGTGAAATGGGAAAGAAAGTGGTCAAGCTTTTTTGGGTTTGTTTTTTGAAACAAATCCAAGGTGGCAAACCCAAGGTACTTTGTAGGTAATGACTTCCTGTCCCAAATAATTAAGAAATAAATGAAATAAATAAATAGTCTTTACACTGATAAAACCTTTAGCAGTTTCTATACTATACTACTATTCTATCCTAATTTAATTGATTGTTTTTATTATTTTTTTATTTAAGGTCAGAAACAAAGAGAATTTCAGTGGTAAACTGTTTATGACCATCGGTATAAAGATACAGCACGATTTGTGCTGTGACTTCTGAGCTTTTTTCATCAGATATGAGCAGATTTCTGTCAAAAACAACTCTATTATTGGTGCACTCTGATAGCACACTTTTCAACAAGTGTGAAAGCAAAGACCTTACAAGAAAAACAGGGGGAGAGTGTTACATTTCAGACAGAATGTCACATTTCTGAGTAGCTGAAGTTGAAGGAAGTACCTGCATGCCTACTATAACTGGAGGCTGAGTAAAGTACAGAGCAGATGGGTGTTGTTTTTGTGGTAAACGTCATGCATCAGCAGTATCATATCGGGGGGGCTATAAAAAAGGGCACCTATAAAAGAAAACTACAATTTTGTGCAGCGACATATCCTCTCAATTGTCTCTGCTCAGGACACCTGCTCAGGATCACTTAGAGGTAAATGAATTTACATTTTGTTGGTCCTTCCAATTCAGAAATTCTTGGATGTGAACAGATTTTAGCCTGACGTTTCTGATGCTTCCTAAAAGTTTCAGTAAAACCCCAAAATTAGTTTAAAAGGGAGACTTTTTTTCCCTCTTTGCAGGCTTGACTTTGACAGAGCTGACAATTATTCACTGATCCACCCTTTTTTCCCTGTTCCTCCTGTGTCGCTTCACTCGCTCTTCATTTACCCCCTCTCCTTCATCCACATCCACCACAGTCCCACCTGCCCCACCTCCCTGCACCCTTCGTTCCTGCTCCAGAACCATGTCGTGCAATTCGCTGAAGTCCTTCCTGTGGAGCCTCTCTAGGAGGAAGCCTCTGGATCCTGAGGGCGAGGAGTCCACGTTTAACCGATGCCTGGGCACTCTAGACCTGGTGGCCCTCGGGGTGGGCAGCACTCTGGGGGCAGGGGTCTATGTCCTGTCAGGAGAGGTGGCCAGGGACACTGCGGGGCCCAGTATTATCATCTCCTTCTTCATCGCTGCCATGGCGTCCATATTCGCAGGACTATGCTATGCAGAGTTTGGGTCTCGGGTTCCTAAAACGGGCTCGGCGTACCTTTACAGCTACGTGACCGTGGGAGAGCTGCTGGCCTTCATCACTGGATGGAATCTGTTGCTTTCTTACGTCATAGGTAAGTGCACCACAGGATTTCCATCAAGCGCTTTGACAAAACCTATTCTATAGATGTCGGGCCCAGAGTGTAGTTCTATCTGGCAGTCTTCACTCTTCTTGCGTAACACGCGCGTCTCAGTGACAGTGCTGAATCTGATAAATGATCAACTATCAACACCAGAATCTCTGTGACCTTTCAGCTGCTGTAAATAAGCTGCGTCACTCTTTTTTTTACCATGAAACTTTGAAGATTTACCTGCCTTTGCTGACATTTACACAAGTTTTTGAAAGTCCTCTCTACCACACTCCTCAATTTGAATATATGGTTTTGAGTGACGCAGAGGCCAGAATGACAACGGCTGCAATCTGTTTATGATGTGAAATGGTGATTATCGTATCTAATATCTTAATATCTAATATCTTTCTGACATTGACTTCTCAGGAACATCCAGCGTCGCCGTAGCCTGGAGTGGAACCTTTGATGAACTCATAGGTGGCCACATACTGGATTTCTTTAAAGAAAATATACCCATCTACGCCGATGGCTTGGCCCCTTACCCGGATTTCTTTGCCGTGTGCCTAATTTTGATTCTGTCAGGTAGCATCGCACAGCGACTCCCTCTGACAAGCTTCCACGTTGATTATTTGCAGCCTACAGTGTCAAATGTTCTCTGTTTGCCTACAAAGGCGTCTTGGCGTTCGGAGTCAAGGAGTCGACGACAATCAACAAGATCTTCACGGCCGTCAACATCCTGGTGCTTCTGTTCGTGGCCATCTCTGGTTTCATCAAGGGCAACCTCGGCAACTGGGAGATCAGTAAAGACGAGCTGTTGAATAAGACGTAATGAAATACTGAATCATTTGCACACACGCCTTCATTAACTGCAGGAATTCCCTTATTTGATGTCTCATTTTGCTTCGGCAGATACTCTAATGCCACTGGAACACATAAAGGCGGAGAGGGTGGCTTCTTCCCGTTTGGTTTTGCTGGGACCCTGGCCGGAGCTGCAACCTGCTTTTACGCTTTTGTCGGATTTGACTGCATAGCCACAACAGGTACAGCAGCAAAAGCAGCACCAACATAACAGTGTCAGCACATCATAGTTGGTTAAAGGCACCCCTGGAGATGAGGCTTTATCAGATTAAATATATGAGATTAGGACAAAATGGAGTTTAATTGCATTCTAAAAGAATTTTATTGCATTTAAAGCCCTGCCTATGAAATTGATGATTAACCTAAATCAATAATTTGCCAATGTGGATGATGTCTCTGGATTGCCAGGCGTTTATCATTAGGCCTTCATTGGCGAACTGGCTTGATACCGTCAATAAAATCGCCAGGAAATCAGAGGATGGTTTTGATGAAGCTCATTCAACAGGAGTCAAAGCTCAGCCAGTCTTGCTTTCTGTCACATCACGCTGACCTTGTGCCTGGAACCTTCTTTATCTCGCACTATCAGTTATGCGTTCATTTATTATGTACAAACTGCCATCCAGCCTTCAAATAAAATGTAGTAAAACTCTATAATATTTAATCTCGACTTTCTCGTTTCTAGGCGAGGAAGTGAAGGATCCGCAGAAGTCCATTCCTGTGGGTATCGTGGCCTCGTTACTCATCTGCTTCGTGGCGTACTTCGCCGTGTCGGCTGCTCTCACCCTGATGATGCCCTACTACTTGCTCGATGAAAAAAGCCCCCTGCCTGTGGCCTTTCAACACATCGGCTGGGGTCCAGCCAAATATGTGGTAGCCGTGGGGTCGCTCTGCGCTCTGTCCACCAGGTACGGGACCACCTGCCCGGTGTGGGGGGAGAGGGCAGAACTCCTGCATTTAAGAATGAATTTGTGCTTGAAATGTTTGACCATTAATGAGTGCTGTCGATTCTGTTGGTGTTTTCCCGGGATTGTCTCTGCAGCCTTTTGGGGTCAATGTTCCCGATGCCCAGAGTTCTCTTCGCCATGGCCAGAGACGGCCTGCTCTTCCAGCCCTTGACCAAAGTCACCGCCAAAGGCAGTCCTGCTGTAGCGACCATAGCTTCAGGCATTGTGGCGGGTACAGACATCCCAGCATTTCTATACCTCCATATGTGCACGTGATTATGATTGTGGGACTGGAAGTAATGCTGTTTTCATCTGCAGCCTTTATGGCTCTGCTGTTTGACCTGAAGGCTCTGGTGGACATGATGTCCATTGGCACCCTTTTTGCCTACACACTCGTGGCAGTATGTATCTTAATATTAAGGTATGATATTACACGTTTATATATGTTTGAGCTCCAATCGACGTGTCGTCGTATGTGTGGTGATGTGATCAATTACGGTTTGGTATCAAGGTACCAAGAGGATCCAGTGGAGGACACCGATTTTCAGGTCAAGTCCAAGTTTAACCTGCTGAAACCTCCACCTTTGGCGACTGCCTCCACCTCACAAGCCGTCACCATCATGACTGTAATATCAGGTGCCAACGAACACGAGCGTTCATGCCCCGTTTTTATTCCTATATGTTAACAACCTCTTTCCTATGTGCTGAAGTGGCGTCCCTGGTTGGACTGTGCGTGACCCTGACCCAAGCCATCGACGCGCTGGCCAGGGTGGAGGCGTGGAGCGTCGCGCTCGTCTGCATCCTCGGCACCATCGTGCTGATCAACACCGCTCTGATCTTCAGACAACCGCAAAATGGCACCAAAGCAACCTTCATGGTAAAACAAAACTACATTCTAAAGCAACTTTGGCCACAATTTCTGCGTAAGATCCGATTACATCATTTTATTCCATCTTTGCAGATGCCTTTAGTTCCGTTTTTGCCTATACTGAGTATCTTTATCAATTCCTACCTGATGGTCCAGTTAGGCCCAGACACGTGGATACGATACGCTATTTGGATGGCAGTGGGTAAGACTGTGCACTTCTGAAGCAGAGCTTTAGAGAGCTTTTCACTCAGAACCTGAACTAACGATCACTTATGATCCCTTCTGGCTGCAGGGTTAGCCATCTACTTCATCTACGGTATCCGCTTCAGCACTCAGAGGACACGTGTGCTGCCCGGCAGGGCTGAGATCGAAACTGTCTGCAGCAAGACAGAGAAAGGTGACATCATTGAAGAAAAGTTCTGAGAGCAGAGAACAGGCTGTTTTTTGTTTTATTATTATTATTAAATTTAGAGTTTGTGCAACATTGTTAGTGCAAAAGTACACTTCGACAAGAACGTCTCTTGTGTAATATCAAATCCTGTGATGTGTATATTAATTTAACACTGTCCGAATGATGTGGTTTTTTTTGTTTTTTTTTACGTATTAAATGTAGAGTTTTACAGGTTCATGAACAATGTAGATACAGAACTTTTCCCATATGTTTTGTATGGTAAATGGTAATAGTAAATTATTAATTTGTGTTTTGTGTAAATATGTACAGTGTACTTTTTAATTAATAAAATGCAAAACAACACAGATTTGGCTGTCACCTGGGGTTCATTTTCAGAGCTTTTTATCTTGGATAAAACATTCAAATCCGGGAGTTTAGTGAGAATAAAAGGGTCTTTCACAGCAGCTTAGCATGTGTCACATTTATAGTAATTGTTCCTAATGGCTGCAGCATTACAGTTATTTCAGTCCTTCAACACCAGCGTCCCTTTTAAGAAAGTTCCCGTTTCTAATTAGAATTTGTGGCAACCAAAGTCAGTTAGAGGTTTGATTTGCTTTACCAGCAGCATTTGTGGAACAGAAAGTTTATTGGCCCGGTCCAGCAAATGTTTAGCCTTGCAGTGCTCCCGTTCCACGCTGCTAACGCACCTCCAGCAGCAGCTAAGCAAACACGTGAGGCCTCCCTGTCCCTGCCCTCCCATTGGCCCACACAAGATTGAAAGGCTCTATTGAGCCATTCAGAAAGAATTTGGGGTGCTCCTGCTGCTTTCACAAGGAAGAATTTGTGTCGCCCTGGCACACAGCTGACGGCTCGTTGTTCAACTCCTTCTGTTTCTTTCTCCTTCTCGTCTTTCTGCCCACATTCTCATCGACACTGCCGCTGTGATATGATCAATTATGTCTTTGGCAAACGTGTTTGTCTCAAAGCGTGGGCTCGTGCTGAGTGCCCTCCTTGTTTGTGCTGTGATCTTTGAATTAGGTAAGTGACTTTTTTTCTTCCTATGGACAGCAGAAATCTGCTGGCTTCACACACACACAGTGTAAATGAAATATACTTGTTACAAATATCCTGCAGTGGTGCGTCACATGCTCTGTACTGTGCACAGCTGACTGCGAGAAAGACGTCCACAAACAGAGGAGCACTACAGCTAAGACCAAACCAAAGCTTGTGAAGTCACCAAATAAGAGGCCCAAAGCCCAGAACAAGGCGAGAACACAGGCGGTACTCACACAGGTAGATATTTATCACAGCACTCTTTACTGTTCATGGAGGGTTTTAGCTGTAGGTTTTGTCTTTTTATGTCACAAAAAGGTGTTAAAGAAGGGGAAGTTTAAAAAAGTTGGAGAGACTTTAAGCGTGCTGACGGGGGACACCCTGGAGCTGAGGTGCAGGGGCAAACGTGTGCAGTGGAGCGTTCCCACATACCTGCAGGAGGATCACGATGGAAGGCTCAAGTAGGCAACTTTTAGTTTTCATTAAAATGCTGTAAAAGAGACCAAGGTGCTGAAAGTGTTGATTTGGTTAAATCTAGGTTTTAATATAGCAAGAAAACCCTTCAAAAACATCAGACAAACTTCTCCCAGAACTGCTGTGATTGATAAAGACAAAAGAAACATGCAACATTTGAGCAGAATGCTGCTACTCTGCAGTCAAATCTACAGATTATTAGGCTCTATTCTATCTGGATGGTGTTAGAGATAGCTCTGTGACCAAACTGTTTTTTACATCCTTCTGCCCTTTTTGAAACTCTCACTGCTCTAACAATCAACACATGACCCTCCCAGCGCCCCTACCGGTCATATACATGCATTACAACTATTCTTGTAGGTGTAACTTTCATTGTAGCTCCACATGTGTGAATACACACTTCTAGATATGTTAATGATTGCAGTCAGACAACTGACAGATATATTTATGAACGGTGTATTATTTATTTTGCAATTTACAGATGGACACAGGATTGATGGATGGGTAAATCCAGGAATCATTATTAACAGGGAAAGTCTATGTACAGTAGATGAGATTGGACAACGCACCACTTTAATGCTGCAGACAGTTAATGGATGCTGAAACTTTGAACTCTGATTGAACGCATGCAAGTTAGAATTTCTCAGTCTCAGTTGCTTCTGTTGTTTATGCAGGACGGTCCAACAAGAGCGGTATGGCGTCCTGAGGGTGGTCAACAGCACCGGTGCCGACACAGGCGAGTACGCCTGTTACCCTCTGTACTGTGAAGATGCAGACTGCAGGAGGGAGTACGACAAAGCAGCCAAAGTCTTCGTATTCTTCCCAGGTACAAAACCAAAGTGATGATTTCGGTCTCTTTTTTTTCCAACGAGATGATGCCGAAAAAACATCCCAAGTTTTGGTTTTTTTCACGCAACAGCTGTTTCTGTAATCTGCATCAGTGGTCAGAGGATTGTTTCACCAGAACATAAAGTTTATTGGGCATCAAATGTTTTTATAGTCCAGAGCGCCGTCTTCATCTGGACGGCGTGGCGTGTTTTATGCTGCTGCCACAGTAACAGTACTGTTACTACGAATGAGCTTTATTGATGTTAACGTGTTCATTTCTGCTTTGGTCTGGTAAAAGTCCTCTTAACTCTTTATCTTATCTTTTTATCATCATCTCCTTTATCCTCACGCACCACCACCAGACCCACAGGATCTATTTGTTCCATCCTCTGACCATTACGAGGTGATTCAACTCAGGACCAACTGGCCGACCCTCCTGCCCTGCCAGGTGACCTCCCCAGAGGCAAAAGTGACTCTGCATCGGGAGTTTCCGCCGGCAGAAGTGGCTGTAGACGGAACGGACATCTCCTTTAATGTCATGAAGGGCTTCACCATCCACAGGCCCAGGCCTCATCACGCCGGGGCCATGTACTGCGTGGCCAGTCTGGGCGGCCTGAGGCAGAGCTCCACCAAGTACATGCTCATCTACGTCCACTGTGGGTGGAAAGGCGACAGAAAGAGCATGCTGACCGCTGCAAGTCAATTATTGCTGGGCTCAGTTTACCATTTGGGTCAATCATTCACCTTTTCCTTGTGTCATCAGACCCAATGGCTCCTCCAGCTCCAGTCATCCAGGCCTCTGCAGGCTCAGTGGCTGTAGGAGAGAACCTGCGCGTCAGCTGCTCTGCGGTGGGGGAGCAGGATGTGGGGGTGGAGTTCAACTGGGAATACCCAGGACAGTCGGTACAACCCCACCATCAACATTTTGCATACGTCTTATCTTTCCGGCCCATTTTGTAAGATGTTAACCAGGAGGAGCGTCCATGCGAGTAACCGCAGCACCTGGAGATGATTTATTAAGCTGCAAACTAATAATGTCGCCTTGTAAATGTGTACTTTTCCACACTGCGCCTCACTGTGTGCTCATAAAATACATTCGTTAGCTAATTTATATTTTTTTTTAACAGATTGGGAGGCCTTTGTACACACAAGAGAGCATCAGTCCAGTGGACGGAGAACCAGCTCGCCAGAGGTCCCAGTCTGTGCTCCTGGTGGATGAGGTGAGGGACGTGGACCAGGGGACCTACACCTGCACTGCCCAGAACCTGCAAGGGGCCAAATCAGTGTCCACAAATGTCAAAGTGCTGCCCAAGCCCAAACTCAAGAAACTATCATCAGTCAGACAGTGAGGGAGAATATGGAGGGCTTGTTAAGTGTTGTGTGACTGTATGTTGTGCAATAGGATCAAGTGTTTTGTTCTGGAGACATCTTATAAACTATTTTTATATATTTTATAATGTACAGTTAAAGTGAAGTGCAGTGAAATAAACCATGGGAGTAACAATCGAGTTGTTATTACATGAGAAAATACACATTTCTTTTTACAACATTTTAATATTTTGGAAATAAATTAATGAAACTCCATAGTCAGCTCCATAGAGTTTTGCTTTTAAGAAGGAAAAATGATTCTGTGTATAATCTTAAAAAGAACCCAGACAACAGTGATTAGCTGAAAGTCCGAATTAGAGAATTTTAGGGACACAGACGACATTCAAACCTGTCGAGTTAATTTAAATTGTATTCAACTATTTGGAACACCCGAAAAAACAATTACAAGCCACCATACTAGGAATTGACATGAATGTTTATCACTAAATAATAAATAATCGTTTTTAGTTGTATTAGTGAGCTTTCATACAAAATGTTAAAATAATGCCGTTAGCTTTAATTGCAGTTACAGTATATTTAGTTAAATGGTCGCGCTGTGTGTTGAAATATGTCGCCCTCTGCTGGTTTTAAGATTAAACTTCGTAAAAATGTAAAAAAAAAAATTAATAAAAAGTGTAAAAATGTGATTAAAATAAACGTCGTTGCTGACAGCTTAAAACATGTTGTTGGATGAGAAACGTTCTCAAAAAGTTATTAAATAAGTAAACTTAATAATCACTTGTGTCCTCATTTTTAAATGTGAAATTTCCTCTGAAATTAAGTGCCGGTTTTTTAATTTCAGCTGTTAAATAATTTTTAACGAAGTAGTATTTAAATCATGCTAAAAACGCGAAAGATAAGAAGATGAGTAAAACGCGCTGGTTTAGCACCTGTCGGCTGAAAATGTAGAACTTAGTATATCCTTAGATCCTGCAGTATTCGTGGGTTGAAAAAATACAGAAATACAGAATATAGAAAGAATAGAAAAATACTGATGCATAATAATTAAAATTTATGGCCACTAGATGTCTAGATGAAAGGCTCAAATTTCCACACAACAATCCTCAAGTTGCACCGATACCTGTCTTGCGCTTTCACTAAAATCATCATCAATATTTAAATGATAGGTTTTTTATCCTTGTTTCTGGGTCGGGGGGGATGGGGGATGGGGGGGTGTACCATTGAGGACGGACGTTTTTGTGGCGCCTTTATCCCTCCGCTAGATGGCGTCGTTTCACTTCCCCCCACTTCAGCGTGGTTCCCCAGACCAGGCACATGTTGCCCTCCCTCTCCCACCTCTACCCACTCTGCTCTCGGCTGTTCAAACCTCCGAGAGGGAAAAGAAAGAGAGCCAGTGTCGCAGTGTTCTCTCTGACGGAGTCCCGGAAAACATCCCGCGGATAAACTCACATGAAATATTGGAAAAAAGAAAAAAAAAAAAAAACTACGTGCACCTGCAGATCAGAACCGAACCAGTCCAAGAGATGTTCTGCATGCGGAGTACGGTGAGCTAGTTGTTGTTTCTCTCTTCTTTAGACCACCTGTGCACGTACGCGCTCCGTGTCCGATCTGCTGTGATCGATGCTGGAAGAAAGAAAAAAGCCCTCTGCAGACCACACCTGAAGAAAATAAAAGGGGTCTTTTTAACTGAGTCACCCAGTTTATGTCACCATAAAGTCAAGGCTTCGTCCTTTCAGGGACTTTTCCTGGTGTGAGTGTGCATTTTCTGTCATTTATTCCCTGTTACTGTGCAGCCGCGGTGGTCCGCAGGACTGTAGATCACCAAAGAGTGTTTGACCGGTTTGGGTGTAAATGTTTGGATTGGATCTCAACCTCCGGACTTTCTATTGATGCACAAGAGTGTGTAGACAAAAGCTGCTTCCTTGAGTTTATGTGTGTATGTGGGTGGTTGGGTGGAAAATTCTGGGGACTGCCAGGCTGTTGTCGTGGAGACCAGAGGCCACGGCTGACCCCTGACCCGGGGACTCATGGAGCGTCACAGGGAGAGGCTTTTGAGGGCCGTGGTTATGGGTGCCCGCTGACGCACGTGAAGGAGCGCACCACAATGGATGGACAATAGATGTGCGAGGTGCTGTCGGAGATGGCGTTCCTCTAATTAAGTCCCGCGTTTCAGGAGGATCTGGCGAGGTCAGAACGAGGGGCGACAAAGTGCCGGTTGGATGGACGAGCGCTAACAGTGGCAGAGACGGCTTAAGTGTTGTTTAGGGTTAAAGACGCTGCAGAAAAGTGTGTTTTCTCCCACATCCTGACACTTCATGACAGAGTGGGGCTGAGCCGTGAGGCCCCGAAGAGCCAAACAAACCAGACAGTTCAGTCGGTTTCCGTGGTCTAGATGGGTCAGCGAGAGCTGCTCCGGACAGGTGGATCCATTTTCTGCTGCTGTTGTTGTTGTTTTCTGTTTTGCGTTGTTTTCCTGCCGGTCGAAAATGTTGTCAAATGCAGTTCAGTGATAGCTGATGACAATGACCATGTTTTTATTGCTGCTTAACTCTGAAGACGTTTTCTGTTTGCTGTTGGCAGAAACATCTAAACAGCTGAGATGACGTCTTCAGCTGGTTGACACTCCCTAGTGTGTGTGTGTGTGTGTGTGTGTGTGTGTGTGTGTGTGTGTGTGTGTGTGTGTGTGTGTGTGTGTTCCCCAAGGGCACCAGCAGCTGATGAAACACACAGATTGTGCTGAATGGTCAGAAGTTTCCTGACCATTTGCCAAACATGAAGGCAGATGTCACCAACTCACTGCGGCTTTAAATCCTCCTTTATCGCTCGGCAAGTTCAGACCCCGACGGGGGGTCCAGCACAAAGGGCAGAGTCGTCACGGCTCGGCTAGTTCCCCCCAGACCAGTCGCTTAATCGCAGACTAATCAACCTTTCTAGAAACTCTTTGTCACCCCTTCTTCCTATTCTGAGGGCTCTCTGCCGTCTCAGAGACCAGAGAATCCTGCGCTCATCTGCTGTCCCTCATCTTTGACCTTTTGAACCCCAGCCTATCTTAAAGGTATCACACTAAATTCCTCCTCTATTTTTAACCAGTTCTCTCCCCCGTGCACACAAACAGGCAGCGCCGTTGTGGTTTATCAGCGGTTCAGATTAGACCTCAGTTATGAGCTGTTCCGAGTCGTAGCTTCCATCCTTCAACTGAGTTATTTTACCAAAGAATTTCCCCGGGTTAATCATTAGCGCAGCGTGACAGCAGATCTTTACCGATGAAGATTGATCTTCAAACTTTTTCCTGGTTCTATACCCACTTGCTTTATTCTGAGCCTGAAACCGACTGTTGGTTAACCTCTGCGTGTTCTAAGGGTCAAACTCTTCCGCTCCTCACAACACCTTCTGAAGGTATCGACCGGGCTCTCCTCGTGCTCCCAAATCCTCCGTCCTCCTCCAGGAGCGGCCTCGTCATCTGTCAGAGTCAGAGGAACACCGAGCGGGGGAAAAAAAGAACATCGCAGCCCGCCGATGTAAAAGTGCAAACATGCATGGGTGGATTTGGCAGGACGCGCTCGTTCCTGTCAGTCAAGCAGAGTGGTCACACGTCTGTTATTCAATCATAAATTCCGCTGCTTCCGCCGCCTCCTGCGCTCTTCCTGGCCGCGTGGGTTTGCCACCCGACCGCTCAACAATAGCCGCATCCTCCCGGGACAAGTGGGGCTGGTTGACCTTCTGTGGGGGGGGGTCTGGGAACCTAAGCTGCTGGACAGGCCCCATGCGGTCACCATTGTCTCTAAATATCACCAAGTCCCCGTGCATGTGTGCGTGCGTGCGTGCGTGCGTGTGTGTGTGTGTGTGTGTGTGTGTGTAGAACATTTCTTCATAGGTCTGATGTGTTTACTCTGCATGACTCAGCCATCGTTTCCTCGTGTTGCTAGCGCTCCCACCTCCCGTCTGACGAGTGCAGATATTCTGTCTATTGAGCTGAATTATTTGCGGAACACTTGACCTTTGCCTCCTGCCTCTCTTGAATCGGGGGGGGGGGGGGGGTGGGGGCTGTAGCGACGTTAGGACACACGAGTCGAAACCATGTTGGGTAAGTGGCCGTTGTTGTTGGCGCTGATCTGATTGTGGAGCAGCGGCGCCGCTGCAGCTACGGTTCAGCTGGCCAACACGTGCTATTCTGCTTTTATATAAAATCGATGTGGCAGATCTAAAGGTTGCGGTGAGCCAACGTGACTAACACGTGTCTCACGTTGTCCCCGCCAGCAGGAAAGGTGGATTTTAATAACTAATTTGACATTTTAGACCAGCTTAATGGGTCCTGCACCAAAGACGACCTTCACGTCGGCATCAGGAGGAAGTGAATGCCAGTAAATGTCCTAAAAAAAAGTCAAACATCAAACCACAGCCTCACATGACGTCCCTGCGTGAATCTGTCCACTCTCAGGTAAAATCCAGCTGCTCTCTGTGTCCACGTCTCTGTGTCCACGTCAAGCTCCTCTCAGTTATTTTAATCCAGCTTTTTTCACTGACGGCGGTTTTTGTTCCGCCTGGATTAACCGTCAGTATTCCTCAGTTTTGTTTGTTTAATGTCTGATCCCTGCTTCTGCGCTCATATACACGACTGTGAAGTATCTTTTTAAAGAACAACCTCCAGATAGACATGCCAAGTCCAGCCAGGTGACCTACAGTCCATCATTTCCCTGAAGTGCTCTTTCCTCGACTGTCTCTCTCCTAAAGACATTACGCAGAGGAAATTGGTCTTCCCCGCACGGCCGTCTAGTCTCTTTGTTCAGACAGGTTGAATTAACTCTCAACTGTTGCCTCTTCTTCAATATTTTAGCTCCATGTTTGATCCTCTACAGAACCCCCCTGGGTTCCCAGAGTCCTCTTGTTGGAGTTGAGACGTCTCTGGGAGGCTTTGCATTCATGACAGAGGTGCAGCAACACCTGCTGGAGCAGCGGACCAGGCTGTCAGCCTTCAATGGGGTATTTGCCCCCCCAGCCCCCCTTCTGTATTTTAGCTGTGAGTCTTCCAGACCAGTTTGCTGGCCAGAGAGCACCGTGAAGCATTACATTCCGCTGTGGAATGCCTTTGATAGCGTGCCAGGCTCTACCTTGTGCATCCCTGGTTGGCGCTTTATTAGCTGAGATTCCTGTTGTGCTTCCTAAACCCCGACGTAAGAGGCCTGGATGCCTCCTGTCCACGTCTGCGGCGTCCTACGTCCCGTGTTGAGGAAGGAAGACAAGAAGTGGCTCTGCTCTGGTTAAGGACAGGAGAACAATGTCCTCTCTTTTCTTCCTCACCAGATGTCTCCAGTTATGTCATTCAATACAGGGTCCAGTAACCCCACCTCAGGAAGGGAGGGTCACACTCAGGCTATTGTCCAGTCGGTCCACGCAAAAGAGACCACCCCCGCGTGTTCTTAAAATGTTCTCCAGCTTCGTCCCGGCCCAACTCCCATCCCTGGTCTTTGTCTCGTCAACTGTCAGTTGACTGTTAGCGCGGGGTCCGGATTGACCGCCACAAAGCTGACTCACAGCTTTTGTTCCTAGAACCGGGAGAACGGGTCCAACCACACTCGGCCTCGCGGCGCACAAAGAGGCGAGCAGGTGAGGTAGGGGAGAAAAGCCGAGCGGGGAAAGTACCGGAGTCTCAACATCTGCGGTGTGTGTTGACTCCGCCCCCATGCGTGGATGACGATCAGTTTGGTCCTCTGTTTTGATCATTTCGAAGACATCCTGCTGCGTCCTGCAGGTCAGCGGGCAGCTTCCAACCAACTGACATCGCCAACAGGAAGTCCAGTGCACAGATCAGAACGAGCGTGTGATGATGAGGAGAAGCTCCGTGTGACGGCACTCGCAGGTAAATGAGCCGATTTGGGTCGTCATCCCCTCTCCTCACCTTCAGGTCGGCACTGGGAACCAGATAACTACTGCTGAACCTTTCCCCTGGGGTGAGGGACGTCCCACCAGGCAGCTCGCAGGGCAGAACAAATATGATAATTCACCCCTGAGCGTCCAATAATGGAACCACAGGGTGCTTAAAGAACAATATGTTGAATTTTCAGGATCTTGGGTTCCTCAATAACGGTCCTTTCGTTAGGAGAGTGTTTTTGTTATCCTGATAATCACTGGTTGGATGCTGTAACATAATTGCGTCTGTGGAATTTGCCCCGGGGGCGATCCGTGGCTATGCTGGCTAATAAGTTTTTACTGGACTGCCTTTGTTCTGGTCTTCCTCCCCGCTGAGGCTCAGCAGACGCACAAGGTGAAACTCTGCTGGTTCTTTGCGACAGCCTGTAGTTCCCACCGTGCTCAGCGCCCACAAACAGGAAACAGTGACTTTATTTACAGGGAAACAACACAAGCAACAAGTGCTGACTGTGCACGTCGGGATCAGCGTGTGTCAGCATCGGTGTCTACGCCCTCCACAGCCCAAAGCCCTCAACCACATAACATGGACACCCATTTTTATCCCTGGTAAATTAGACATATATCTGACTGGAAGGTGGATGCTGCAGAACCGGGAGGAGGAGCCACCTCTCTGGGAACCTCTTCCTCGCTGTAATCACAGAAAGGCGACTCTCCTGGGACAAAGAGGCCACAGAGACAGGGGAGAAAGTGAGTCCCTGCTCTGATGACTTTAATAAGCCTCCAGCTCCTGTTTCCTTGTCTTTATGGGCTCAATTTGACACGATACCGGCCTCCTGCGCTCGGGTTATGTGCTGGAATTATCAGTCATTTGACGTCTGATGTTACCAAGGCAGCTCTCATGGGAACCTCGCTCCAGACGGGATCATCGACACCGCGGATTATCATGATTATTACCATCTACAGGTGATCCACGCCAGGCGAATCGGTGCCGTGCCAGTTTTGCGGAGGCACATTAATAATTGCCCAGTGAGAAATGTGAGGAATGCGAGTTTCATCTCTCTCTCTCCCCCTTTACTGATAGCAGCCGTTGGCAAACACTGAGCAGGCTCCTCCCGTGGACAGAAACCAAACAGGGAGCTGGAGCTGGATCCAAAAGTCAAGGAAATAAATAGCCGGCCGTTCCTTTTGTGTTTGCTTTCTCGCAAATTCCTCTGAAATGAGGCGAGGGAGGTGTTTTTTGGCGCTGTGGCGTACAGCCGATGGCGTGGGGAGAATCCATGTTCTCCTTAAAATGGAAAATGCTTAAAATCAGGTGCACATGAGATTTATTCCAGCAAAAGTTGAAACAGCGTGTTTTGCGTAACGCCAGTGTCAATATCTCCATGAAGATATGAATATAAAGCACCTTACTGGCTGGCTCAAGCAAGTGTTGCTGGTACCAGTACACAATGAGATGCTGTTGAGGAAGCGGCTGCGTTCCCTTTCACAGCACTGTGTGGATTTTAGGCTCTATCAGTGGAATCTCCATGGCGATAACGACCCTTGTATGTAAGACGAGCGAAGGGCAAACATCAGCGTGGCCCGCCATCTTCTATTCTGACCGGCTCTCTTCAGCGCTCACGCGCACACACGTGACAGCGTGTGGGGACGATCGGTCAGATTCCGATCATTGACTTTAACGCGTCGATGCAGATGAACCCAGTGGCGGTACTGGTAATTAAAATCTGGCGTAGTGGATGAGGAAAACCAGTCAGTAAGTGGACCAGGGTGAGTCCAGGGCTGCCGGCGTGTATGCTCTGACCCGCCTCAGCACTCAATGGTGCGCCGCCGTGACCACATATGACCTCTTGACCTCTGTAATGTGTTCGCCATCAATGAAGCCAGTGTTCTGGACCTTCAGCTTTGACACCAGCGCGTCTAAGTGCCAGCGATTTAGGTCACGGAGACGCCGTTCTTGTCTTGAAGTGAGCCTTTCATACAAAGTTCTGTCTGGGAATCACTCTGGGCAGTCGGCCATGAATGTTTCCGTGTGTCGCACAAGGTTTTGTCGGACTTCCCGCAGATTTATGGCGGTGCATAATGACACACGCTGCCTTCATAGACGGATGAAGAAATGTTTCATGAACCCACTTCATGCTGGCTCCTCTGAATGGCCTCAAGGACTGTGAACAGGAACAGGGTCTGTCTTCATGCTTCCCCCCCCCCCCATCCATAATGAATGCCCTGCCAACAATAAATAGGCTGCAGCTAAGCACCCCTCTGTCTCGCAGTCATGCTCACGACATGCGAGACTTTGGTCAGTGCGCTCTTGTTTTACATGTTGGAGAGTTTCGTCCTTGCTGGAGCTGCGGCTGAAAATGATGATTCTGCATTTGCCGTGGTAGATTTGGGGATTCTGTCTGCATATTTGTCACACTTTTTGTCAGGAAACGACACTGGATGCCAAGGTTGGGATGTTAGTATACAAATTTAAATTAGGCAGCAGTATTTTGGGGGGATCCAGCATTACAGATGTGCGCGCGGTGTTAATTAAAGCCACTGATATCACAGTAATGCCCTAATTATGGCAATCAGAATATTAGCTTGTAGTGTAGGCGGGACATTCCTCCTGAGTTCTATTGCAACTTTTACTGCATAACATTTGTTTTATTTTTTACTTTTCACATGCAGATGAAGCCTCCAAAACATCCAGTCACGACTTTGTTTCTCCCATAAGGAGAACCATCAAGAGTAGGAGTCGACTATAACAATTTAGTTCCATCTGAAATGGATTTTTAAAGGCCAGTGGCTGGATTGCTGATCACTCTGTGGTGCTGTGCACAGCGAACAGCTGTGAAAACTAGCCAGGGCAGCTTTGATAGCGCTTATATAATCTCACAGTGTGAGCGCTGCGTGGGAGTTTGAGATGTAACCTGCAAAGTTACCCCACAAATATAAACAAACTTTCATCATGAGAGGAGAGATATCGCAGTGGAGAGATCGCAGAGGGACGAGTGGGGAGGATGCGGCGCTTGCTTTTCTTATTTTGGGGGGGTTGTGTCGAGTGTCCTGCGTCTGCGAAAGGGAATATTTAGTGCAACGAAAAGCGGACGAGCCCCAGCTTGCGTGACTGCGAACCGCCTGTGGAATTTGGCTTCCAGGTCGTCCTCCCCGGCTGCGTGTGCGCCTCCGTCCATGTTCCCCATCAAACCTTCCATCAAAAGCTTTGTTTCCCCACAGAGGAGCGGATGACAGCACTTAAGCATCACTGACGCTCCTCAAAGGCTGCATGCACCGTTGTGGCTCAAAATCTTCACTTTCCTAATGAGACATCTATTTAATCATTGTATATTTATGTGATCTGATGTTGACCATGATGACACAGATACAGGTTTCTGCCTGCTTTTTTTCCCCAGATGGAGGCATCACAGTTTTCCAGGCTTCCTAAAAACTTGCCAGAGCTTTGAAAGACATGTTAAACAAGAGCACTGCAGCTTTCAATTAGGCGGTAACCGTCCGGGGCAGTAGGAAGCGCCACTTTGATCTATCTGCGTGTGAGATTTAAGAGGGAGTGTTGCGTTTCAGGGGCCCCTTTGCTCCGTCAGAGCCTGGCCCATAAATCTTTGCGTGTCTCCTGGTTTTCTTGTGCCCGTAAAACAGGAGGCAATTATGGAGAACAGCGAGATGCAAGGTTAATTCAGTCCCCGCAGATTTGTTGCTGCGGCCTAAAAGCATTTTGTTTTTTACCCGACTGCCCTGGACGATTTGCCTCACCCTTCCTCACCCCTCCCAGCTTCCCATCAGGCATCGATCGGCCTCATGTGCTTCTGACAGACGCGAGATACAAATGGAGTAAAATACCAGGACTAAAAATACTGTGTCAGACCTTGGCAAGTGTCCATTACACTTGACCCACCCGTGATTTATTATTATTGTGGAACATTCTGTGACCGACTCGTGTCCATCGTGTCCTTGTCTGACTGAGGAAAATCCTCTTGGACGACTCCAGGAAAGTACAAAACATACATTAGAACTACCCAATTCATCTAATGTGCTGCGTTATTGCTGAGTATTTGGTCTTTGATGTCATCCTAACAGCTTAATCAGGGAACTGGCGCCTCATATATGAACATGAGGAGGTTTGACCTGCTTGATCCCAGCCTGGCGGAGGGCCCTGAGTGGAAGTGGGCTGCAGTTGCCTTCTCACGCTCTATTTTAGCCGTCTGCACAATTGCTGCAACTGCGGAGCAGCGATGTGAAGTGCTCGATGAATGCGGATTGTTTTAGAAAGCGGAGGAGTTTGTGGGTTTCTTCTGTTTAGCTTCCCATTCAGCCGCACTTATGTTTGATTATAATCATCTTTTAATAATCTATATCCTTCATTATGGTTCTGTCTCTGTCTTTATATTTAGTCTTTTAGGTTGTTATAGAATATCAAACATATGTCTTAAAACCCTCCCTGTGACCCTGAAAGGGATAAAGCGGTCCAGAAAACAATAACAATGCATTTTTAAAAGGTTGTGACCATCCACATTTTATTGAAATGAAGTTTCTGTACTTTCTGTGTGTAAAAAGACACCGACGCTGTGCATCATCACATTTCTGGTTGAGGAACCCCCCATGAAAGCATGATCATGTAAAAATAGAAGAAACAAAGGGTGTTTATCATTGACATTAAATTGGGATTTCATGTGAATTATGTGCACTTTAAACTGCACTTGTCACATAAGTTCTCTTCGCACAAAAGGGGAATTTGCTCAGCGTCTATAGTCAAAAACTGCGGGTGTCTCAGCTTGTTTTATGGCCTCGGGAAGGTTTTATGGCTGCTGGAGGCTGTCTGTGGAGCTAGAGAGGGGTCAGTAGGGTGAAATCAATAGTAATCTTAATGATGTTGTCTGAGGAGAGGAGGAGAAGGGAGGGGAGGTTTATCCGCAGCAGAGAGTGACTGAAACTCAGATAAAACAGGTGTCAGAGCGGCCGGGTGAGCTTGGTGACAGTTCAAAATATTATCACAGTTGTTGTGTTCTTATCCCACAATGAGGACACGTCTTGTGCTTGTCCGACGTGCTCCTGTGTGTTTGTGTGTCCCTGAGAGGGAACATCATGAGCGCTGAGGGGTTCTGTGGAGGTTAAGATTTGCCTTTTGCACCGCTGAGGCTAATGATAAGACGTCTGTCAGCTCATTCTCTCGCTCCAAAGGTCCTAGGAGGTCGTAAAGGTGGAGGTTCTGGATGGTGGAGTTGGTGGTGATTCACCTGACCAGAGACAAGAGTGCTGCCACCCAAAAAATAGACATTTTCAATCCACCTGAGCAGATTTTAGCTCTCGCCTCATTTCTAATGGTCTCTAAACTTCTCACAGACCAGCTCACCTGCTCTCAGACCGCAGTAACCAATGGCAACCTCCGTCCAGACCCTCCCTCTGAGCCGTGGAAACAACAAAAAATTCCGGAACCCGTTCTCTGGAGCTCCGCCTCTTTCCTCACGCTGCGGCATGGGAAGTGTGGGCAGCCTGGTGGAGAGGCCAGACGTCTCCCCGACTAAAACCAACCGCGCGGTGCCGCAGGTGAGACCCAAGCAAGCCAACGGCCTCCTGAAGAAAGGCTTCACCCAACGCGAGTTACTCAACTACCTCAACATCACCAAGTCGGTGCCGCGGTGGGAAATCAAGGTTCCCTCTGTCAACCCTGGTTGTACTCAGTTGATCTGCTTTGTGTCCCAACAGAAAAGAGCCCAAATTGAACCCAAACAGTGACAGCAACAACGAAGGCACCTCTGGCGTCAGCGCGGCCGGCACGCGGAAGGAGGACAACCTGTACGCAAAGATCTACAACAAAGACGGAGCCGAAGTCGATCTAACCAAGAACTCGCTGCCGAGCAGTGGCAAATCTGAAAAGGTGACGTTAGCAGCGTTGACACGCTTAGATTTGTCTGTCTTCTCTGTCCTTTCAAAAGCTGTCCCGCTAAACCGCCCCTTCTTCCTGTTCTGGTTTTTCAGGCTGGTTTTAGGTCTTCAGCCTTCAAGCCCGTTGCCCCCAAAAATTTCAGCTCCATGCAGAACCTCTACCCTTCTCCCACATCTGACGACGCCGATCACGGCCTGTCTAACGGGCTGCATCGAGCCTACGCGCACGCTGCCAAAGCTGTCTCCAGCTCGTCCTCCTCTCCCTCGCCCTCCCGTCAAGGAGGACCGTCCAGCGGCAACAAGGTAGCCTGACACTTTGTTGCTCTGTCTGTGTCGCAGTCATTAAAATGTGCACGTCCTGTGGTGCAGGCAGTCGCTTCAGCTCGAGGTCTCAGCCAGGAGGAAGATAATCTGTCAGACTCTGGACATAATTCCATGAGCAGCCTGCCACCGTATCGCCCGCCTGTCCATCCACACGTGGCCCACATCAGGTTAGACGCGAAGGCGATCTATAGGTAGATTAATTCTAAAAGAAAACCTAAATGCTGATTATTATTTTTGGTTCTTGCACATCAGTGCTTCCATGGGCCACATCAACACCATCGGCTCCTCCATGAGTCCCAAGGCTGTAGGGTCAGGGGGCACGGCGTTGGGGGAGATTTCGTGCCGGAGCATGGCGGCCCTGAGCCGACTGGCGCCCTACGGAGGGGAGGCTCCGCCTCCTTATGAATGGACGCCGTCTATATCTGTCGAGGATGTGGTGAGAAACGGAGGGATGGATTGAAGAAGGACAAGTTCCTCGTGGGCTTACGCACGATCTCGTTCCAGGTCCGCGATCTGGAAGAGCGCCTGGTGGAGAAAGAACACGAGCTCTCACAGATGAAACGGAACTTGGATGAGAGCGAGGGCGCTATCGCTCAGGTGACTCACTGCGTTTGCTCTTTGCCAACCTTTTCTCCGTCCACCCTCGTTCCTTTTCGCACACCGACACGGGTCCGATGTGCGCATTGCAGGTGTTCGAAGGGAAACAGCGTCTGTGGGAGAAAGAGGTGGAGGAGCTGAAGCGCCTGTACGCCGCCAAGTTGCGCCAGGTTTCCCAGCATGCCCAGCGGTCACAGCGCGGCCTGCAGTTGCAGCTGTTCAAGGCGCAGCAGGAGAAGAACCGACTGCAGGAGGAGCTCAACAGGCTGAGACGGGAGCGGGGCGAGGAGAGCGGAGCCTCGTCCAACCAAGTCAGTCCGACTCTGGAGGAGACGCAGTGGAAGGTAAAAGAAAAAAAAGGGAGAATCTCAACGAGAACAACGGTAAAACATCTCCACCTTTGCAGATTTGCCAAAAGTCGGGGGAAATCTCGCTGCTGAAGCAGCAGCTGAGGGACTCGCAGGCAGAGGTGACCCAGAAGCTGAGTGAGCTCTTCCAACTGAAGACGCAGCTCAGGGAGACGCGCGCGGAGCTGCGCGACAGGGATGCCCAGATAGACACACTGAAGCTGGTCCTGTCCTCCTCTCAGCCTGCCCAGGAGGAGGCGAAAGCTGCAGAGGAGAGTCCATCAGCTGGAGCAGCAGGTCAGTTCTCGCATCGTTTCATATCAACGCACATCAGCACTTCATTGTTAGCTAACACAAACACTAACTAGAGGGATATGAAAGGAAGCCTCCCACTTATGCTTCCTATCACATAGCAGGAAGTTGCCTGAGTAATTTCTGACATTACGAGCTCTGACCCAAACCCAGCCTATGACTAATCAGGTCAGGAGCAGCGTTGTCTGCACCTTCAAAAGCACCCGGCGCCTTTCATTACGCTCGACCCTGCGGCTGTGTCGGCCTGCAGCTGAAGCCATGCGAATGTTTCCTCTGCAGGAGGGTGCGGGGGCTCCACGGAGGAGCGCCTGCGTGCGGAGCTCCTGCTGGAGCGGCGCCAGAGCGAGGCCCAGGCCATGGCCTTCGACGAGGAGAGGCAGACGTGGCAGACGGAGAAGGAGAAGGTCATCCGCTACCAGAAGGAGCTGCAGGCCAGCTACTTGGAGATGTACCACCGCAGTGAAGCGCTGGAGAGGGAACTGCACCAGCTGAGGGCGGGCAGAGAGCGAGGAGGAGGCGCAGGAGCAGGAGGGAGCAGGAATGGGACGCTGGAGGAGGAGGCGCCAGAGCTGAGGAGCGAGGGATGGAGCGAAGAACAAGGGGACAGACCTTTGCCAGGTCTGCCGTGGATAGAGAGAATCGAGTCCTCTGAAATTTGAATGTGACCTATTTGCCACGCAAATAAATTTCCATCGGGTGTTGCGTGGTTGGTTTCCACGGCAACAGCACCTCCTGCCCAGAAAGTCCGAACCTGTAAATAATTTCTGAAGTAAAGGGAACTGAATGTTATTTTTAACACGTAACTTTTAATACAGTCAAAATCTGAATCCCAGATCTGTATCCAAGTGAAATCGTTAAATATTCTGAAGTGATTTTCATCACACACGGAGGTTTCCAAAGATCTCTGTCCACACACACACCCACGTTTCACTTTTTTGAAGATTAAAACTGACGACGATCCTCCTCCTCCTCACCCCCCTCACGCTGATTGACACTCTGATGGTTCTCCTTCCCGGAGGCTGTGCATGTTAGTCTTGGTCTGTAATCAGAAGCCTTCAAAGGGCATTTTTATGTGTCAGATAACATCTGAGCAGCTGCTGGCTCTGCGGAAGGTTGGATGGAAGAACGCTGCATCATGGGAAAAACCTGGAGGAACAAAGCTGTTAGCCATCAAGGGACCTGTAGGACCACTGGACCTGTCAGACCTGCACTACAGGTGTACATACTGTGTTTTGTATGAATTCTGTGTAGTATATTGTATTTTGCAGCACCCTCCTCTTACATGGGCGTGTCCCCACAACTATGGATTGCTGTGAAAGTGATTACTAGATTACTGTGCTCTGCTTATTGGTGTGATTGTTGCCCCTGCACAGCCGCCAGTGCATGCCTTGGTTCAGCTCTGTAGGATGACACCAGCTCCACGTGAACCACTGTGACTGGTCTATTAACTGGAATTAAACTGTACAGCCATGAGCTTTCCTTCAGATTTGGAATAAAGCTTTTAAATGTCACGAAAGCGCTGGTGCTGCTGGTGTCAATCAGGACGTTTCCTTCAAATGAAGCGGGCAGAAGTCCTGTTTTTCTTGGGAAACAAACACCACGATGCAGCCGCGGCTGACTCACCGGGTCCTTACCTCGGCATTTAAATTATTACATAAACTGAGGCTTAATATAACAGGGAAGTTCAGGGGTGTAGTGACGTGGGATGAAAGTGTTGTTACTGTAGGAGGGCCGCAGAGCATCATCACCGCCTCATGAATTAACATCAGATCAGATTATACACTCAGCAAAGCCGCACTTATGTGTGAAGATGTTGGATTTTACAGCTCAAAACCGATTTTAAAAAAAAACCCTGGGTGTGAGCGTGTTACAATAGCGCCTCTGTGTGGTGAATGTTGGAACAGCAGGCTCCAATTGGAGTAGAAATTATAATTTTTTTTATTTTAATTTCAGATGCAAGTATATGAAACATGTCAGAGTTTAGGTATTTACAATAAGCGCTGCACACATAGAAGCAGGAAATGCAGACATTCGACAGAACGAATAAATGATACCACAGACGTACGGGATGCCATCAGTAGGAAACAGCTGTGAGTGATTGTCAACCAAGAAGAAAAAAAATAATGAGGAAGTTCAGTTGTAAAGTCCACTCAAAACATTGTGTTAATGTAACTAAAAAAAGATCAGGAGTCAAATATGTAGACTTTACTAGAACTGTAACGACTGCTGGGGTGCTGGTGTGGCCTGAGACATCACTGTTTCCATGGAAACACCAGAAATACACTGATCTCCTGAGTATGTTTATATATATGCACTTTATCAAAGTGTGTACATCAGTACTTAAATATCATCTATATAAACGCCAGCAGGACACCAGCTTCAGTAGTGGAGACTCGTGGGGTGGCCACTAGAAATGTACATCTTTAAATATGAACTGCAACGTTGTGTGTGTACAATGAGCCCTGAGCAAATGTCTGGTTCATGGTGCGACTCAGCGGAGGCATTTTGGACACGGCGCGTACTGAACAGCCACAATGACCAGACAACCCCCCCACCCCCATCTCATGACGATATAGCGCGTTCACAAACCACGTGCGACGCTTCCGTGCACGACGTTCTGGCACAACGCACATCCCGTCCGTCGTAGTGTGGATTATAGTCCAGTTTTTACTAGTATACATGGGCCTTGGAGATGAAAGATGGAAACAGAGCACATTTCACAGTAGTTTATATATTTCTGCCATTGTTAAATGCACACATAATACAGACAAATGGGATCTAGAAGATGAGAAACTCTTGCTGGTGCAGTCACAGAAAGAAGAAACCCCCGCTGTCCTCTCATCGATGACTTCCCATCACCAAATAGTTCAGCCAGCAGTGACGTTCAAGCAATGTGAGGCCTTTATGACTTGAGGAGGAACATCAGGGTCCAGATCAGAGCAGGGTCGGATTCTGTTGTTTCTTCTTCATGTAAAATAAGTTATTTTCAGAAAGTCAGCCACACCACTTACCCACAAATCATCATCCAAGTCCTTCTGTCCCAAACAGAAAAAAAAAGGCAAAAAGAAGCAGTCATCCAACTTGAACAGCCAGGAGAAAAAACTATCAAGTATAATTTAAAGAGATTATTCTGCAGGCATTCGTAAATGGTTTCCCCCAAAGTGTTTCTCCACTGACACCCCCCCACTCAACTACAGTTGGACCGTTCCCACTGGACTGCGTATATGGGATGGTCGGAGGTGGGACAGACAACGGCCAAGGCGGTCCAGAGGAGCACCGGGGGCAAAACCTGCTAACAATAACAGGACGAGAGGCCGAGGGGCGAGGAGAAAAGAGGGGGGGGGTGCTCGGTCCTGGAAACGCAACCAGCTCCAGCAACAAAATCCTGACTCCTGACGAGAGCGTGGAGGATCAGAAGTAGATCTGCTTGGCGTGTGACGGGTTCTGCTCCATGGGGCAGTACGGACATTTCAACCTGCAGGAGAGGAAACGATTGGCGTGACACAGCATCAGTGGCTGGGATGTTACACTGGGATACATGAAGCTCGGACATTTCACCAGAGAGTGGAACTCATAAATAAATCATCAGGAATTCTGCCCACAAATTCGGCTACTTCCTGAACTTTCCTGCCGTCACGTTCAACCCTGCACCGATGCTTGGATGCAGTGTAACCACTCAAAAACTCCCTTTTTGTGGATAAAAACGTTGACGTGTTGCAGCACGGATGACTTCTACTGGCTCTTAAAGCACTTTATTACAGTCAGACTGCTGCCAACTGTAGCGTTTAGGCTAGTAGTGGTGTTGCTACAGCAACAGGTGCAAACTAACTGGTATTAAGACATTATGGAGCATTTTTAAATGGAAGGCAGCAGTTGGCAGAGCCCCCACTGGTCTGAGACGGAGCGGCAGCAGCGTCGAGCAGTGGCCACATTTTGGACTAAACCTTTCGCTCTCGGCCAAACTTACTTCCCAGCGTTGGTGAGTTTGTTGAGGGCGTCTCTGGAGATGACGTGGCCACAGATGAGCTTCATGGGGGGGTTGCTCTCCGACGTCTGCTGCCTGAGGATGGGGCAGGCGAACACGGAGTGATACCAGCACTTCTTACCCAGGTCGATTTCAATCTGGAAGCACAAGAGCGGGACGTGATCGCCTGCTGGCTTAAACCGACCGGTACGGAGAAGCCGAGTAAAGAAGAAGCGTCTCACGGGCAGCTCGTCTTTATGTGTCCACACGCCGCTGCACTGCCGCTGCTCTATCACCTGCTTGATGTTCATCAGAACAGGCAACGCCATACACCCTGAGGCAAAGCTGCAGAGACACACGTGTGACGGCACCAACGCCAGGACAGTGAGAGAGGACGTGGGGGGGTGGCTGCTCACCTGACGCTGAGCGGAGACTCGACGGAAAGGCCCAGTAAGGCACAGGCGTCCCTGGTGAAGATGTTACAGATCTCGGCCCACTGGTTGGTCTCCAGCAGGCTGCGGTACGGAGAGTTCTCGATGCCGTGGCGCAGATACACCAGGCTGCCCATGAGGATCTGAATGTCTGCAGGGACACACGCGTTAGGGGGGTCGCTCACGTCCACTGTGCCGCGGGTGCTCGCCTCTGCTGACCTCTCTGGTGCTGAGAAGCAAAAGGCTGGAAGTGCCTGGCGTACTGCAGGGCCTCCATCTGCTTGCCGATTCCGCCGCTGAGCAGGCTGATAAAGTACAAGCGGTGCAGCTTGAATTCGAGACTGCTGTTGAGGTCCAAAAGGCGCTGCCGGTTCGTTACGGCCCACCTAATGAGGCACAGACAACGTCAAAGAGGTGGATGCGTGAGGCCACTCCCAGTCTGGGGAATCAGCCAGACGGAGACGCCGGGCGGCGACGCCAGACAGGATAAATGGTTGAACAATGAGAAAGGCGAGCCTACTCTAGCGCTGGCCCCAGGTCCTGCATCCGCAGAGCTTCGAGGATTCTGTTCAGCTCCAGAAATGGCTGCTTCATACTCATGTCTATAACCACACCAGACTCCTACAGGAGGAAAGGAGCAGACGGTATCAGCGCGCACGCGTCGCCCGCCTCCTGTGGGCGCAGCAGCTCACCTGACAGAGATCCTCCGCCACGCTCAGCATCCCTTGTCGGTACAGGTGCTCCACGACCGTCTCGCTCAGGTGTTTCTGTCTCTCGGGGGTGTCCCACACGTTCTCTGCCACCACAGCACTGATCTCCGCATCGAAGTTCTGCAAAAAGAGCGGCGAGCGTGACGCGGGCGACGCCGCCGTCGAACCAGACTCCGCGGAGCCGAAGCGAGCGCTTACTCTGTCGATGGCTTTGCCCACTTTTGAGACGCTCCCGTGGATGTCCTTGTGCCGCGACGCCAACATCTGCACCGTTTCTTTGATGTTCTTACAGCACTGCGCCATCGTCTGAGACAGGACCGACAGGTCTGCATCTTGCACTCCTGCAAAGGGAAACATAAAGAATCCTTTACTCAGCAATCACGCCGTCGCTCCAAATGACTCACGGGGCGCCGTTAGGACGGGAAATTAAAGCGGCGGTAGGAGGGGCATCTTACCAAACGCCACCAGCTGTGCTCTGATCTCACAGACGCTGCGCAGGAGCTCATCTAGCCTCTCCTCTGACTGGTGGCCGTAGATCACAAACCGGTGGAGCACCTTCTCCAGCTCCCGCTCAACGCATGCACACTGCTCCATGGCTCGCACTCCAACACGCACCCGTACACACGCACGCAACAGCAACACCTTTGAGGAGGGGGGTGGCGAGAAGAACAAGAGGAAACAGACCAGATGAGACCAGGACGAGAGCACATGAGAGTATGAGAAGTTTGGGGAGGTTCTAACATACACAAGAGCTTTGCTTGGGTGGATTTGTTGAAACTGGGACGCCAGGCGGAATCAGTCCAAATCAGGGAATGTGTAGAGATATTTAATCAACTTCATCTGCTGGAAACAATCCAAAGGAGTCAAAGTTAGCCCAGGAACCAAAGCAGCAGCAAACGAAGGGAACCACAGTCCGATTATTCAAGTCAGGCTTTAAGCAGGAGTCCAGTACAGGATGGCTGAATAGTTCCAAGAACACACAGCATTAAAGAGATAGTGTGAATCGTGGGTGATTAAATCATTAGTCTGGGACCTCATTTTATTTATATTGGCCTTCAATAAAGGATGCCAACGTCTGTTGGAACAATTTAAATTACAATAAACAACAAACATTCACGATGCCAAAAAGCTGAGAGCAGTCGACTTTTATCTTTAGCTCCTGAAATTAAGCAGGCCTTGACAATGGGCAGAAATAACTTTATTTGACAAGAGGACAAGTCTTAAAGAGCCGAGTGTGTGTCCGTGTGTGTGTCCCGGTGCTCCAATAGCATGAAACGTTGACAGACTGCGGCCTGCTGTTTACTAACCTCGGTCACTCCGAGCGTCTCAAACTAGTACAATAAGGCAAAGAAATCAAAGAGACGTGTTGTTTAGGGGCAGCAAATCTGTATACTTACACGTTTGCTTGGCCCTGCGGGAATTATATCATTAATTAGTAAAGCTGTGTATAAAATAAAAAGTTAAAACCATTACCTAGCCAATACCGTAACAGTGCTAACGCTAAAAACTAATAGCAACCCTGATTTGTTTTTGTCCATTAAAATACCTCATTATACATTTAATACAGCGGTAGGAAAGAAAAAAATCGAATTTCAATTAATTGATGACCGCATATGGGGATCCGTTAACATAGTTTCTCTTAAAAAAACAGACTGTCATTGAGCTAATATAAACAAACCTTAATAGATTGGCGAGCTAACTAAATGGGCTGGAAATGCTAGCAGCTACACAGCTAATGGTTGTTCTCCAGGAGCTAACTGACAAGGCCTGAAAAAAAAAAATCAGCAGAATGACAACCCAGTTGTCCTCGTTATTTAAACGGTTCCGGTAATTAACTCGACCTGTTGCCGCGAAACTGAAATTCAAACCATTTGTTTAAAGAATCTTCGCTTACCTCCCTTTGTGATTAGTTAGCAAACATTAGCCTTAGCCACTTTCCTGTTGGGGTTGCAATACAGCAGCAGTCGTAATGCGGATGTTCCTGTGTCGCATTCTGCTTTAACGGGACATTTCACAATAAAAGCATATAAAATCGATTCATCATTGAGATGATTCTCTTCCTAAAGTAAACTAAAGTAGACAAACATGCAACGGGTTATTCATTTCCAACGATTATTGGAGGACGCATTATTGTCTTAATCAAACCTGTTCTTTGTGAATTCAAACTGTGAAAAATTCAAGTTGAGAAGAATATGGAGAAGCAAAGTGATGTCTTTATTCATTATTGATGGTACAGACTACACGCACCATTTAAGTTAACACTGGGAAATAATCAGATTAAAAGCAGAAATAGGTTAATTAGTCAACTGACCTGTAGTATAAAAAGGGGTTTAAATCATGGTTTTATCGCGTACATTGGCTGGCATATAAGAAATCACTGCCCCCAAGTAAAATCAAGACAGTTAAAATACTTTTTGATCCAAAAGGCTGCATTCGCCCCCTCATACAGCTCATTGTTCTCACATCTCGGCGTGCCGCATCACCGGGGCGGCGGGCGGGAGGGAGGGTGGGGTGTTTTGACTGGTGTGACTAATCTATCAGGGATGGCGGTGACTAAAGATGCCCAATGCAGAGGTGCTCGGCATTCTTTCCTTTTGAGAGCCGCTCCTGTCTAATGTGCTGCAGTGACCACAGAGGGTTAGCATCTCTGCGCAGCACTTAACATCACACATGTACAAGCGCGCGTGCATGCTTGTGTGTGTGTTGCCATCATCTCAGGGTTCTGTGTATTTCACATTCCCTGTTTTTAATAATGGCATCAGTGGAAGAGGATCCCGGGTCTATATATGTCTATATATATGTGATAAGACTGTAACATATGCAAAGACTTTGACTGATAACCTTTTGTAAAAGTCTTCCAGGACTGTGGGCCAACCTTTTTCCACTGGCTTGAATTAGCCCATGACTGGGACTGAATTGTATGAGGCATTAAGCTTTGGGACGGAGGACTTATCCAAACCCACCGAACACCAAACACGCCCAGACAGACGTTACGCCTCACACGGCCCAACACCAAAGCAGCGCGACACTTTACTGAGACTTTATAAAAAGGTTGAGTATCTTAGAGAGGTGAAGAGTTCCGTGTGTGCGACCGCTCATCCAGATGTTACCGACCATAGATGAGACCGTAAACACGTGAGAAGGCCCCACCAGTGTTGGATAAGTGTATAAGAGGTCCACGTGCCTCAAAGGTGGGTGATCTGTGTTGACCTTTGACCCCTGCTCAGCTTTACGTTACACCTTACAGAGCAGTTGGTGTCACTTCCACAGCATCAAACCAAACCGCTGCGCGTTTCTTAGGCGACCTGGAGCATCACAGAACGCTGCAGGGGTCAGGTGGTCAAGGGGATGATGCCAAAGCCTGGAACTCCACATTTTCACACTCTTTCCCAGCTAACATCTAGGAGAAGAACAACGCTGCACCTCGGCTATCTGGACATGATAGCATGGGTCTATATATAGAGCAGCCCTGTGACCGAGCCGGCCCGGAGTGTCAGATTCCAGGCGCTCTCTTCTGTCCTGGCTGGATCAGCACCTGCTGCTAACTATAAACCCTCCCACCCCCGGCTCACACAGGAAAACCACCATCCAGCCAACCCCAGCAGAGTCCGGGAAAAAGATCCAGCACAGACATGGAGAGCAATTCCTCCCCGATGCCAGCTGAGAGGGGAGGGGCAGAACCAGAGATGGGAGATGGATGTAATAGGCGTGAGTGAGATGGCCCTCTTGGTTCTTTCTATTCAGGTCTGCTGTACGGCAGCGTCCTTTAACTCAAGCTCGCCAGTGTGGCGCTGCATGACTGAGCTGCCCGACTGAGCTGCCCGACTGAGCTGCCCGACTGAGCTGCCCGACTGAGCTGCCCGACTGAGCTGCCCGACTGAGCTGCCCGACTGAGCTGCCCGACTGAGCTGTGCGGAGCAGCCCTGCAGGCTGGAGTCTGGATAAGAGGCTCCTACCGCAACATTAAGGAACTCAGCGACCTGAGGAAGCCTCGCCGCTGACCACAGGTGCTGTACGGTTCATTGTGTCTTTATATCAGCGGTTAGTGAGTTTAGTTCAATTCCAAAATGTACAACTTTCTTTCTAATTTTTGTTTTGGGTGTTTTAAAGACAAAGTGATCTATCAATTGACGTCGAAATCATCAGAAGTGTACTCAGACAGGCGCACGAACCAAGTTCACCACAAATTGAGACCATGAAACTACTCTACTTTCATTAAAATAGCTATAGCATAAAATGCAATTCGCGATATTTTACAACACTATCTATCTATCTATCTATCTATCTATCTATCTATCTATCTATCTATCTATCTATCTATCTATCTATCTATCTATCTATCCATCCATCCATCCATCCATCCATCCATCCATCCATCCATCCATCCATCCATCCCCACACGCACGCACGCACGCACGCACGCACACACACACACACATACATACATACATACATGTGTGTATCTAGACATATATATATATATAGACATACAGTAGATTTCACTATGAGGTAAAAGCTTAAATGTGAATGTGGACTCTTGTCCTACATATTCTTGCTACATATTGAGAAGCAAAACACTCATTCTAGCTCCCAACACTTGTCTGAGGGTTTAGGTTAGGCGGTAATGTATAATGTCTGTGAAAGTCTTCACAAGTATAGAAACACAAAAAGAGAATAATCTGGATGGTAAATTCCACATTAGCTGTGATATCAGTAAATGAGCCTCAGGCCATCCAGATGACCATGTCTCATTTCCAGTACAGAAACAAAGGCCAGCGGCGCCCAGACCAGCAGTCTGGAAGAACCACGGTGCCAATTCAGAGTTTGTGATGAGCAATGGACAGCTGGACTCTCCAGGGGGACAGCTACTCCTTCTTACGCAGCGCACCACGTGCCCTTTCCCTTTGTCATCGTGACGGCACTCCCAACCACGTCGAGATCTTCGACATCATCACTGTCCCTAATCAGCGCAGTGCAATTTCTGAGACAACCTGCCTGTGTGACATTTTTGGAGACGACCGAGAGTCACCCTCCCTCTCTGGCAGCCCTCCCGCAGGGCCATTTGTCCCTTCTCAGAAGGAACTTAATGGGATAGTTGCCTCCCCTGTGGCAGACGACCCGAACGACTCCTCTGGCTCTTACCACAGTGCACAGGGATTCAGTGAAGGGGAGGAGGGATTTGAAGATTCAAGGGAAAGACTTTGCAGCCCCCCGCTGCAGGGTGACTTGTCAGAGACGACAAAGTCACTGGACACAGGGAATCCAGGAAATAGAACGGACAGTAACACAAGCATAGAACCAAAAAGCAGATCGCCTTCATCTTTCAATAACCCTAGTCCACCATTAGGAGTCTTCACCAGCAAAGAGAGAGCGCCCTCTCCTGGACAAAACAGCCAATACACTCCGAATAGAGAGGGAAGACCGTCCTCTCTATCTTCCTCTTCACCTGAACAAAGATTTTTACCAATACCTCCTAATCCTGAAAAGGAAGCAGAACCAAGGGGAAGCACTCCTACCCTGAGAAACAACAGCCCGTCACAGCCGGCTCTGACACCAAGTCCCCTCCCAGACAACTGCATCACCCCTGACCCTCCTCCATCAGAAAGTTTGGAAACTTCATCCTTTTTGATGAAAGAAGACCCTGAAGCAAGGAGTCCCTGCTTCAATCACCACAGTAGTCCATTACCTGAGCCCACGGCCACAGACTTCTCTCAGGATTTCCCACCGTTTGAGGCTAGAGGGATTGTTCCATCTCCTTTATCCAGTGACACAGACATATCACACTGGTCAAGAGGAAGCCTGGCTTCACCTGAGCTGGAGAATAGATCCCACCCCTCAGATAGTCAACAATCATCTCCTTTTCCGGAATTAATAAGGAGGGTCTCTGTGCCTGATATGTTCAGCAGAGGCTCACCACCAGATTCTGATATTTACCCCCGCAGTCCTGAACAGATTTCAGAAATTTCCACTGCGGAGAGGGAATACGCAATTCCTGCTGAGAGCCAAGGTATAAGGCTATCGCATCAACCTCTCAGTGCTGCCTCTACCCCAGCAGCACGTTATACACCTCCATCACCTGCCATCTCCATAGAACCTTCTCCAGAACTGGTGGAGACCAGCGTCTCATCTCACACGGCTGCCTCACCTGACTTGCTTAGTTTTGCCTCTCCTTCCTCACCTGGAGCAAGAACCCCCTCTCTACTGTCTTCACCTGTGATGAGCCACAGTTTATCTCCATCACCTGCAGTTACAAGTAGCTGTTCTCCCCTAGACCACAGATATACTTCCCCCTCACCTGAGATAATTATCACAGCCTCTTCGCCCGAGGCCAGTAGGAAAGTGGAATCTTCTGTCGAAGTGGAAACATCACCCTGTCCAATCTTAGAGCCTCGCATTGATTCTGCCTCACCTAGAAGCTCTTCAACATCGCCGCACATCACAGGAATTTCAAATTCTGTAGTCCAGCCTGAGGAAAGTTCTCCATTTCCGGAGCTTTCCCGACTCTCCAGCCCTGAGCCTGAGAGAACAGTTGCTTCTGAATCAAGTTATACTCCAGACAGTCTCACAGGAGCCACAGGAGCACCGTATGATTCTCTGCATGACTTGTTCTTCAGCAACTCTGTTGGACGATCTGAGAAAAGTAATTCACCCATTTACCAACCAATATCTCCTCAGCCTGTAATTCTAACTCCCCTCGCTGATAGAAAGGCTCACACAATTACAGAGGATAATCATCTGAGTCCCTCCCCACAGCACAGGAATAAAACACCATCACCTGTGTCTATGTCGCCTGAGGAACGGCATAATCAGCACTCACCAGCAATTCTCTCCACAAAGGATTACTGTCCTCTGAAAACATCAGAGTGCAAGTGGGATTCCTTTTCAGTTGATATAACCAAATCACAGTATTCAACATATCTGGAAGAAGGAAGTGCATCATCCTCGACTGGCTCAAAAAGGGGTGACACATCAGCGACTGAATTCATAATCGATTCACCTGTGTCTGTGGAATCCTTGCCTGTGCATGCCTCGCCGGTTTTAGCTGAAGATAAAGTAGCGAATTCACAGAATCGACAAAGACAAGAGATAGAAATAATACCCCAGGAAGTAAATCTTCAGGAAATTCTTATGAAAGAGAACATCAATTATAATCTTCCTATTGAAATCAGTCCTCTTTCCCCTAACCAAATTTCTGAGGACAGCCACAGTGTTTCCCCTCACTGGGTTGCACCCACATCACCTGTAGTCAGTTTGGGATCCCCACAGCCTATGGTCACTTCTTGTTCTCCAACCTCTGAAAGCAACTGCTTATATAAAAGATCTTTGACACCTGAGCACACAAAAGTACAGCAACCATCCGGTGACAGGATCACACCAGGAATGGCTTACCGTCACCACAGAAGGCGGACTCCTTCTCCGCCCCTCACAAGGTTCACACCTGTTCACATCATTGCGCCTCAGAAACCACAGAGGCACTGGCAAAACAGCAGCCATAGCCCCTCTCAGGCTGTAGCATCCTCAGCTAGTGGTAATTTAAAGAAAGCGGTGACAAATAGGGAAAGCCCCGATGCTGCCCCAGCTGACAATAATAGCCCGGCTTACTGGGGCAGACTTGGAACGCAGTTGGAAATAGAGAGGGAAATGCGGCTGGAAGAAGATAGAGAAGTGGGTAGGGAGAGGTGGATGGAAAGACACAGAGAGGGGGAGGAGCAGCTTTCTGAAAAGGGGAAGGGGTGGCAAGAGAATGCCAGTTACAGAGAGGAACAGGTTGAGCTGTCATTTGGTTCCAGGAATAGAAAAGGCTCTGCAAGAGGCAGTGGAGCTCACCCAAGCAGACAAACCAGCCAAAGACTGCCAACGGTGCATTCTTATTCCAAGAGCTTGCATTCCAACAGACAGCAAAAGCAAGAACAGAAGGTCATATTTGCTTCCCAACAAGATAACTGGGGCAGCGGTCCTGGGAAACGACTTCAACCACCTGCATTCCACAACAAGAACCGAGCCGCTGGCTGTGCTGCTAAAAACAAGCTTTCTCAGAGCTCCAGTTCCAGCATGGGAAGTGAGCTTGATGAGGCTGACAATGAAGTGAATTGGTTTACAGATCTGGATTTCAGCACCCTGTCGAGTCCTGAGGTGGATTACCTTGATATGTACAACTCCAGCCACTGTTCATCGACAAACATTTCTCAACCATCTACCCGGGAGAGTCCAGCTGGGGTCAGTGCTGCATTACATGCCTATGCTGAATTCAGGGATTCTGCTCCAAACAATGATGACCTCTGCTATCAACAACCATCTGCATATTCCTCAGATGGTCTAGATTCATCCAGGTGCTTTGAGTTGGGCAGTTTTGAGTGTATAGATGTGGCATTGGAGAGAGAGGACTACAGGAAGTCAAGAAGAGGTGTGCCCAAAAGACAGATCCAACTGAAGAAGAAGGACAGTGATGAGAGCAGTCAAACAAGCAGTCTGAGGCCAGTGAGAACAGACGTCCTTTCAGTGGAAAATTCCAACAGAGAGAAACTTATGAGACAACACAGCACACCAGCAGCCATATCAGAATGCTTCAGCACAGACTGCACCCATGGAACCAATCAGCAACAGGAAGGAAAATCAAAACTCCAGAAATCTGCTTCTCTGGATGAGTCATGTGCCAAAACCAAGATGGCCACTTGTTTAATCAACAATGTGCTGTCCAAGAAAATGCACAATGTTGATCCACAACCTGATGAGAAGCCTGGAGAAAGTAGTACCGGTTTTAAAGAAACTATCCCACAAAGAGAGAAGGTAGCTCAACCTGCAAGAGATGCCTTAAAAAATGATGAAGCTGCTCTGAACTCAAGTCTTCAGACAGACTGTAGACTTTTGCCTGAGCATCTTGTTATGAGAGAAGAAGAGTCTCCGAAGGAGGAAGTCAAAGCAAAAAAATATTTTGGAGAAAGATCTACGTTCAGGCCAAGTTCATCCAGCAGCAGCAAAAGTGTAGATTTTTCACAAACTGAGAGCGAGGAAGTCAAAACTGAGAGACGACAAATTGGGTCATTGAATTTGGATATTGCTTCAGAAATAAACACACCGTTTGACAGTGAACAGTCAGAAACAAGGCGCAGAAGCAGAGCAGGTATTTCAACAAATGTCACCGCTGGAGACATAAGAGCACCTAATGCCACTGATGTTAGCAGCATGGATGCTGGAGCAACAGCCAGAGATGAAGACTGTGAAATACAAGTAACCCTCAAAGCAGCCTTACAGAGTGACCGGAGCACACCAAAATCAAAGGAAAATTCATTAAAAGGGATGGACAAGAAGAAGACCTCCCTAAACGTCTGCCTTACACCCGAGGCAGAAAACAATATGGAGGCCTTCCGACAAGACAACTCTCTCACAGACAAACATGGACGAGTAGAAAACAATATGGAAGAAAAACCAGAGAAAGAAGAAGGAAACAGGAATAATCAAACAAAGGCACCCATTCACAAAGTTAGGGATGTAAGACGGCTTGTAAAAAATACATATAACCTGTCTTTTAAGGCAACTGGTGCTGCGCAGACATCAAAGACTACTGAAGATATGACAGAGAAACTTGAGGACACAAGGCAAGAAATGACAAATGAAATAAGAGAAGTCAGTGCAGAAGAGTTCATGGAGGTGAGGCAAGAGATAATAAAGGGGGAGTGTAGAGATGGAAGAGAAACATCAGACATGAAACTGAAACAGAAAGAAGAAGAAGAAGAACTGCTAACTACTCCACCTGAAAATGCTGCCATGTCTCGTCCACTGCCAATGCAAATAGAATACAAAGCTGTTTGCTGGAAAGAAGACAAAAATAAACTGCCGTGCAGCAAGCCTCAAGACTCTACTGCAAACGCACAGGATGAGCTAACTGGGGACATTGAGTTGTTAAAGCCATACCAACGTGAGATAAACATGCCTGCAGAGATGCCGGCAGCTAAGACAGAAGTACAAAAAGTGCAAGAAAATGAGGACAGATCTGTGCAGGTGGCAAGAGAGGGAAGACCACCAATACTCGGAAGTCTCCCAAAACAACCCAGTAAGGAAAGAGAAGTGTCCACTGCTGTCGTGTTAATAAGAGACCAATCCAGTAAAACCCAGACATCTGTTCCAACAGCCCAGAAAAAGACCCCTTCTCCACCCCCAGCTGCAAGCGCTTCACATTCACCTGGTCCTGCTGTCCCTGGTAGTAGTGGCCACTCTGTTTCCATGCTACTAAAGGAGAAGGGCTACCAAGCTGACATCGGAGCAGTGGTGGGAGACAACGTGTGTGAAGCTGGTGGTAAAAAGATTCATTGTAAACATGTGAATAGTTTAAAGATTCCCCTTCAGAATGCTGTTCCTTCAGAGGTAGGTCAGATTCAGTCTCAAAAGGAAAGAAAAGTCTCCCCCTCATTGAACATGACTGGACCCCCAGCAGTGTCTGACAGCAATGACACTCCTACAAAGAAAGACAAAAATGATGGAGTTGGCAACAAGCCTGCAGTAAGAGACCTGACAAAGCAACAAAGCACATCCTTGCTCAGGAATTCTTTGGAGCAAAGACCACTTCCCACCAAACAGAAAGAATATGGAGACTTTGAAGCTGTGAAAAGACTTGATCCAACGTTCCCCCCAAGGTCCCCAGCACTGAGGAGGTTTAGATCACAGCCAATCGAAGTTAAGTCAGTGACTAAAGAAACACAGAAACAAGAAATGCCTCTAAGTTCATCTGGAAGTAGGCCTCAAACCATTGAAGTTAAATCTATAGCTAAAAAAAGTCAAAAGCCTGTGGTGCCACCAAAACCAAGCTGCAAATTTAAACCTGCAATCAATTCAGGACTGGAACTCAATGAAGCGCAGAGACCATCACTACTAATGCCACCTGTAAGACCGTTAAATGAGGACAGACCTCAGACAATCATTGTGTCCTCACCAACAATCTATAGAAAACTCTCCAATGAACCGACCTCAGCGTCAAACAATGCAAGAAAGCTCTCTGTATCTGCAATAGCCAGCCTCAAACCTCCAACATGCAGACCAGCAGAACCTTCCACCAGCACTCTGGCAGACCACTCATCAAGAACTGAAGGAATTCATGACAGTGCTCGAAAGCAGACAATAGGAGCCTCGCAACAAAGTGCTGGTAATATTCAAAGGCCAGGTTCAATCTCAGCTGTAGATTCTGAGCCCGGAACAAACCAAGCCCCTGAACCAGTCCTTGATGAAGCAACCCATCAGCCAATCCAGCCAGTTGCGGAGGTGGACAATAAACCAGAATGTGCCCCAATGGTGCGCCCCCGTCAACCTCTGCCAGTATCATTAAATAATACAAATCAAACTGCTGCTGCTTCTAGAACACAACTTCCGGGATATCCTCATCAGCCTTACCGCCAATCCCTCTCTGCAGAGAGCAACCACCTTTCAGATGACCTGCATTTTTATGCCTCAGATGACCCCCCTAGCTACGATGAAAGAGAGAGCTTCAGTCCTCTTATGCCCCCTGATCTGCCTTCCCGGAGGCTAAATCGCTATCAACCATCTTCCCGCCCTCCTCCCTGTTCCTGTGCAGGTGGTAGTTCCTCATACTCTGGTCCCTCTTCTCATCGTCACCGCAGTCCCCATAACCTTACCCCTCCAGCTCCTTCACATTCACCAGGGCAGACTGCATCTTTTCCACTGGCTCAGCCCCCTCTCCATCTGCATCAGGGTAGATCTGACCCACAACAAATGAGTTACCAACCAGGATCTCCAAAATCAAGCCCTATAGGGCCAACCCAGCCACCAGCCTTGTACCAGCCTGTCCACCAGCCTCCTCCCTGCCTTCCCCACCCTTCACTAATACAGGCCTTTCCTACTGACCGGCCATTGCAGCCATTTCAGCATAACGAGTCTCGCCGGCCTTCCATCCGCAGATCTCCTCAACAGCAGCCACCTGGCATTCCCGGGGCTCCATTCTGTAGTCCTGGGAACAGCCACTCCCCAGGACTTCCTCCTGCAGACCCTCAATACATGTGTGGCCCTCAGAGCTTAGGAGCTTCGTATGGCTCTGAATATGGGGGTGACACTTCTAGTTTGTACTCAGAAAGTACATTTAGCCAAACACCATGCAGGGTGCTCTTGGATCCCGAGACAGGGAAGTATTTTTATGTTGAAGTACCTGTACAGCCACTGAGGAAGATGCTATTTGACCCAGAGACTGGTCAGTATGTGGAAGTGCTCATCCCACAGCAAGCAATGTCACATTCAGGCCTGTATCCTCCCTCAGCTGCCCCTTATCCACCTCTCCACAATCCTAACATGTATGCCCCTGCACAGCAGTACATGCCCTATGCAGCTCCCCCCTTACCCCATCCCCAGGCTCAGTCCCAGCCTCCTCGTTACCCCGAGGCCTCTGCAGCAGCCCCACTACATCACAGTGGGCCTGGGGTTGCCTACAGAAATCCCAGTGGCCAACCCCCAAAACCAGAACTACAGAGCCATCCACCACTGAACCAGAGCTACCTGGAGAGTATGTACTATGTCCCTACAGGAATGGGTGGAAGCCCCAATCCCACCCCACCAGACTATTACAAACATCCCTCCAACCTACCCCCAACAAGAGGGGAAAGGTCCTGAAATAGAGGATAGATGCCGCCTTCTCGGAGCCCGCCGGTTTTTAAATACACAGTATATAAAGGGGACGTCTAATATTAGCCTGTAATGTTATTTGAGTTTTGCCGCTGCAACTGAGGAGAGTAGTTTTTCAGTTACTGTTTCTTTACTGCTGCTTGCTCTGTGCAGGGATTTTATTTAGATAGATTGTACTTGTTTTTGAATGCACAGCTGTTTTAATGATAAATAAAATGTCTTGCTACAAGGTAACATCATATTGCATTTTTAATAGAAGTGCAGATACCTTGATGTTGTAGTTTTAGTCGAATAGTGATGTTTATACTTTGTCAATTTAAAAAAAACAACTTGACTGAACCTTTTAAAAGAACCTCATATTTATTTTGTTATTGAACCTCTAATACTGGGTGAGTCCGTGCGCATAATTCCATGTGGTGTTCGTATACATAGTGTCTGCAATAAAATTGCCAATAAAATGGATCACTTTATGGATTGTTTTATGCTTTGTCTCAAAAGCAAAATCGGAAATTTTATTGAATAACTCTTGACAAATCTAATCTGTTTTAATCGTTTAAGGATAATAAGAAGCATCCTGACAACATATTAGAAAACAAAACAAAAAAAATCAGCTCTTTTACAGTCAGACTGTATAAAGTTAAACATTAAACATTAATCGAAATAATCAAATGTTTAGTTTATCATAGTATCATACTTTGGTGTTGATGTATTTTTTTTTTTTTACTATATCATTGATTTATGTTTTGACGGAGAGATTCCTGTTTCTACTGTATAATACTGTACTGCACTACTCTGACCATTAGATGGAGCCAAAAGCTTTTAAAGTGACCCAGATTGGCCATTCTTTCCTTTTCAGTAATCAAATACTGATTCTGATAACAGAATCGGTTTTTATGACGTTAAAGTTGTTTTTTTAAATGTGGATGACAGTAAAAGAGGTGTGAGGGGTTGTGGATGTGTTAAGTGCATAACTCAATGTGAATATATGACTGATTACTTAAGAAAAAAAGCCCGAAATAAAATACACACCACAGGAAACCCACACTGTGTTATATCAGATTTGGGGCTATAAAAAGTATCTTTAAAAGTAATATGAAAGTCAAAAGGTTTGTCAGTTAAACAATTAGTGCTACTTAGCAACTGTTACGACAGCAGCAGTGACACATACTACACTTATAAAGATAAGAGGCACAAAATAACCCCGTGTGTTTATTAAAGGCAGAGAAAAGGCTGTTTTACTGCAACTTCCTCTGAAACTGACAAAGGAATGCAATGCTGAGGATGAAGGATGAAGTTTATTGCCCAGATCTCATATTGTTTCAACAGGGATTAAGGGCACACCTTAACAAAACCCACAAACCTCCAGACACACCTACACTAAAATCATTCACACATAGTAGACACACTTCAACGCAACCTGTGGCTTCCCCAAACAACCATTTTCCAGGATTTTTTTTTACAGGATTCGTTTATTAATGTGAACAGTGTCATTCATGATAAAAAAAAAGTAAAAAAAAAAAAAAGAGATCCTGTCAGCTGTGTTTTGAATTGACCTTCCTGTGCTTTCACAACTATTTCTGTTTTTTCAATTAAGATTATAGACCTAAAATTTCTAATAATCCTTTAAAGAGTGACCAACCATTTCCAGACACGTAGCCCTCCTCGTGTGTCACTGTGCTGCATTCCTATCATACACACAAGCACAAAACCTCCACATGACATCATTAAGATGGCTGTGGGATCTTTCCAGTGTCCTTGATGTTGTTATGTTCAGCAGCAGTTTTCTACCCCACATATTGACCACACACACACACACACACACACACAAGGATGAGTGGATGGGGCTGACACCACGTTTGATGTAGGCCCTGTTGGTGGGAGGGATTGATTGGTCAGTGGAAAAATCGTCTCCACATTGTCTCTCTGATGGCAAGAATGAAGAAAAAGTGGGTGGTTTTGGTGAGGCTGCTAGATAAGAGGTAGAGGTTGACTGATGATAAATTTACTGCGTGGAACAAAATGTGTAATGTCCTTTTTGACAATTTCCTTGGCACGTGCATCCAGAGATTAGACATAATTTGTTTTTATTACAAATATAAGTCATGATTAAATTGTCTTAGGAGTGCCCTGTGATCCGGTCAGTCTCTCCATGACTGTCCCTGACTGTGTGGGATGTATTGGTTAAAGTGAGGAAACCAGGTCACCATTTGGGTGTCTGGTTGGCCTGTAAAATTTTATTAATCATGACACATCACAAACGCAGACAGCTGTTCAATTAAGCAAACACAACTCATAATTTATCTCAAGGGAGACCTCACCTGGGCTTTAAATCATTGCCCATAAAAGGATTTCCTCATGAAAGAGTGGGCGTGGCCACAGAGGGCTGGTGAGATGGCGAGATAAGAGAAAGCTGGAGTTGCGTGAGACACCAGTGAACATCTGAAGCCCTGCCCTGAGAGACCTACCTGGTTTCCCAATGACCACAGACCATAATAATGAGTCAATGTTCCAAACCTCTGCTTTGCGTGTGTGTCCCTGTGTGTCATCTCTCCATCCACCAGGTGGTGTTCCTACCTGTCTGTTTGTGCATGTTTCATGTCACATCCTGTGATTGCTTCAGATCAAACTGCTGTAACAATAATCACCTTTATCAAGTCGGTGTGACTCACATGTGCAATAACTTCAACATTTGGCTCTGATCGGCTGCTTAATCATACACAGACGTTCAGCGTTAAAAAGGGACATTATTATAGTCTGAAATGTTTTTAATGGAAATCGTCAGTCTAGACTTGTCTGGTCCCCGTAGCGTCCCAGGACCCCTCATGTCTAGAGAGGAAAACTCTTACATATACAATGAGCTAATCCTTCTCTCTCTCCGTCTCTCTGTCTCGCGCACACACACACACACACGCACACACACACACACACACACACACACACACACACACACACACACACACACACACACACACTGGCATAAACACACACACTGTGTCTTGGTTGGTAATGGCTCCATTCCTCATCGATCTGACATGCAGGACCAAAGACTGCGGTGGGAAAGTGATCAGGGGATGACATCACTTTTCTGGCGATCTCATCCTCAGGGCTGTGTGTGTGTGTGTATGGGTGTGTGTGTGTGTATGGGTGTGTATGTGAGGAAGTGATGCCAATCAAGGACCCAGAAACATAGACCAACATTTCAGTTGAGCCAACTGAGAATCAGGGACAACTCCTGACTTCCTACTGATGCCAGAAACTGCTGTGCCTCAGCTCTTTAATATCTCACTTCAAAGAGTTTCAGCACAGGAAGGAATCACTTGGGTATCCTCTGGTCTTGTTCAGGTCCATTACGAGGTGGTGTGTGTATGGGCCAGAGGATTCCTCGAGCATGAGGTAAAAGTAATGAGTCATGGGAGGGTGGCCCATGCAGGCCTCGCAGACTGCAGACAACAGACATTTAATAATTAAACTCTTAGACATTGGAGCAGAGTTAATCCGTCAACCTGTGTGTTTTCAATCAAAACTGCGTTGCAAATGATTGTTTTCTCTAATTTGAGTATTGCTGTCGCTGGCTTTTGTGACAGAAGCGTGTGGAATGTCAAACATGGTCGGAATGCTCTCAGTTCCAGCGAAGCACCGGAATTCCAGTGAGTGTGCAGTGTCACCAGTCGATACCAGGAAGGTTGGAAACAGGTGACAGAAGTGTGTGTGCAGCAGATGACAATCGCCATCATCCTCAACTGAGTGGGAGCTTTCATTCACTACTCTTTGTAAAAGGAAAAGCAGAGCTGAACACAGACATGATGACAGGCGGACGGACGGACGGACGGACATAGATAGATAGATGTGGGAGCGTGTCATCTTATCGCCCTACCTGAGAGGTGTTGGGGGAAGGGTCTGTGGAGCAGAAAGGTCAGTCTGTCACTGACACCGCTGCACCGTCGGGAGATGGCACTGTGCTGTAGATGAAGAGGATTGTCTCTGGTGGACAGGAGCCCGTTCAGCGCCGGTGGTTCCGCCACAGGTGTCCAGACTGTCCAGCTCTGGCCAAGGACAGAGGCCGCCTTCCTCACCAGTTTGTCCAGGCGTCCTACTTCTTCTTGAGGCTGCCCCCCAGCACACCACCACAGCCTGGTGGGAGATCTGTAGCAGCTTCTAGCAGCTGTTGAAGGACACCAGCTTACTGAAAAAGTACAGACGACTCTGATCATCTATGATGGCTGTCCATGCCATCTTGTAATCCAGCTGCAGTTTTTTCCTGAACATTAATTTACTGTTGTTTCTATTTGTTTCATGATCTGAGATAACAAATTACTTTTGAAATAACATGAATACTTCATAATAATGCCACAGATCTGGAAGACACTCCTCAAGGTAGCATTGAGCAACCAGGTCTGATTTGTTAAATGAATGTTTTTGGCTACAGATTCAGTTAATCCTGTAAGGAACTGCTCCACAGCATGCAGACTTGATCAAAGCAAATGTTTCACATCTTTGATATAGACTAGCCAAACCACATTGGACACCAACACTTCCAGGAACTTTCATTTCCAGGAGTTCATTGACATGGTGAAAAAAACATCAACAGAAATCCCAGTATCTGCATGGTTGCATTCCCACCATACTTTAAAGTTCCAGAAAATGTATTCAAATCAGGCTGATGACATCTAGGAGGAGCAGTATCACGGTCGCACCCACTGTGACAGCCGTGGTCATTCAGCGTCCTCTCTTATCTCTAAATGACTGAAAAGTCGTGTGTGTGTGTGTGTGTGTGTGTGTGTGTGTGTGTGTGTGTGTGTGTGTGTGTGGTCCAGTCACTGGGATTTGACTCATATTTTGGGGTCTTTTGTTGAGTGCTACAACTTTGCTGACATGATTTTCCTCCTGTTATGGAGGAGAGATAATTGCTAATGTGGTCTAACCTCGTCTGATGGAATCACCGGTGATCAGAGTCACCACAGCATTGACACAAACAGATGAGCAGAAATCACACATGCGGTCCTTTTGTTGACTGGATTATATTTTAAATCATGTTTTTGTTTTTCGTGTGTGTTTCTGTGGTACTCTCGGGACAGGGTGCCAATGACTGACATCATTTAGCAAAAATAACAGATAGCGTTTATGGTTTTATTGAGCGGGCCTTACAAACCACCTCCCATCAGATGGAATCACCCCACAGACCATGAAGATAGACTCTGAGTATGAAGTCATGATGAGTTTGTTGTCTTGTTGATGGGTGGAGGTGCAGTGATAACAGATTAATGGGCTTTCTGTCATTCCTTCCCGTCAGCACGGAGGCCTGCAGCTACAGTTTACTAGCTGTTTATATGATGGAGTTATATTTAAAACCAGCATAGGAATAATGTAACAGACAAGAAATTTTGTTTTGGAAAATGTTCGTTTAGGCTGTAATGATGAACAAAATGCCCATCTTATAGAAGATGTGATTCTCATTAAATAATACAACTTCATCACTTTGGCCCTCATCCATCTATCACAGGAATGCTCGAGCCTATCCCAGCAGTCTCTGGGAGGCAGGAACACATGTCCAACACATGTCCAACACATTGGACAGGTCACAGGACACACAGGTCATTCACCAAGGAGCAAATTAGAGTTTCAAATCAACCCAATGTTCATGTCCCGAGCGAGCATCCAACTTTGGCCTCTGTGTTTGTTCAATTTGTATCTGCAAATTCCTGACCCTATACATTAAATATACTGTAACAATGTAAGTGTCAGAGCATCCTGAGCATCTGCTAAACACCAAAACATTTATGTTTTTCAGACCAGACAGTGTGACTTGCAGGCTGTGGTTTAGGGCTGCAGGTGACTCACAGGGGTGCACATGCAGGAGCTCACCGATGACATACACCTTAACTTGGATCTAAAAAACGTAGATATCAGGTATGTCTTCATTGCTAGTGTGCACATTGTGCTATCATTTGTGTTGATTGCATAGGAAAGCAAATGAGGAAGCAAAGCAGAGTTTAAATTTCCCCGACTTGCAACATCGTCTTGAATAGAGAAGCATCAAATGTGGCATAATTCACTTAAGTAGAAATATTTTACGTCAGTCCCTCTTGCTACGTGCCTTCCTTTCTTGCATTGTCAGTGAGAATTAAAAAAAACAAACAAGAGACACAGTGTGGATGAGATCCACTAACTCAGGATTCATCCAAAACGTGGCTTCATAGGTAATGATGCGGCCGATAGGTCAGTGCGGCATCGTGGAGGCGCAAAGCATGACATGACTGGACTCCAGCAGGCGGAGAAGGCCTTCCATTGTTGCAGGGAGAATGGAAACTCTCACGCAGCCAGATTCCATCCTTCCAGCGCGGTCACGGTGGCAGCGCTCTGATAAGCTTTTTCTGAACCAAGCTCAAAGGGTCCGTTGTCCTGTCCTGTCAGATATAAACGCTTTGCCCGTTTCCAGTACCTCTCTGACATATTTTCAGACAACAGCTCACAGATTGGGCGCCGGCTCGTCCTCCTGCAACCAGTGAATGTGCATATTGATCCTGGTTTGATGTGATAACGTTCCAGTGGTGAAGGGGTTGTTGCCCCGGTCACGCAGGTGTGGCCAGTAATTCCCACTCTGTGCAGGCGCACCTGAATGAACCCTTTAGTGCCGCATTAACATCATCGGCCCTCGACTTGCGTCACTCGCTGCGGTCGGCGCTCTTTCTCCACCCACAGCATCCATTCCATGGTATCGTTGGAGCTGAGCACAGAATTGAGAGTTTGGATAGAAACCATGGCAATGGCTCATTACCAAAGCAGTGACACTCCACCACAGTCACCGCAGCATTGGGCAACCCTTCTATAGACAGTTGCAGAACCACAGTGTTTTCCTTCGCTGGTCTCCAAAAATGCACCACTCTATGGTTTTATGAGCCACGTGACTCTAAATGTTTAACCCCTGGCACTTGCTTCATTAGAAAAAAGTGCCCTTCTATCTCTTTTTCAATGTGATATAACCTCCAGCCTGTCCAAACAACCGTGTAGAATTAAATCTGGAAGTATTTATTTTGAAGATATATTTAGTTTCTGACCGCCAGCTTGGATCATGCCAGCCATGTTAACTAGCTGGAGCAGGGCTATATTTACAGAGGGTTGGGCATCCATCATCAGCAGCACAAGAGCACGGACAGACAGCGAGTGAGGAAGGGAAAGTGTGGTCCATCAGTCACCACAGTCCAATCCTAGTATTTATCTATTTAAAACACCTCACAGTCGGACCACAGCAGCGCCGCAGATCAAACTGTAGTATTGGACCTCCGGCGTAGCATCCCTCCACCAGCCCATACCTGCACTTACCCTCTGCCCAAGATGAACCTCCTTCTTGCGTGCACCTGCGCATGCATTCTCATAAAATCCAGACTGGTGAGAGTTTGATGACACTAAGAAGGGGGGCAAATAAATCTGATGGAGACACCTGGACTCCCCTTCCTGGCACACAGCACCTGAATGACATCATTCAGATTCGCAGACAAAATAACACATCAACTATGAAATAGAAACTGTCTGAGACTGCAAATAGATGGCCAGTCAGATAGTTTTAAAGCAGACAGACAGTCGCAAGGTCAGAGCAGGACTGACAGACATGCTGTGTCACTGCTCAAATGGGTTACCTGCATTAGATCGGAACCCGTGTGTAAATATATGGTGCATGTTTTTGCATTGCTTTATTGTTATCTGTATATATTTTGTGTGTCTCTGTTACCAGACTGGTGACCCAACCTCAAACAAAGAGGACAGTAATGAATAAATGCAGGATTAAAGGCAGTAAAGGAACAAAAGGAAGACATGATTGGAATCAAAGACTCAGAGCCTTATAGAATCAGTCCCCTGTATAGTCACATTCACTTATTGCCAGTAATGGGCCGATACCAATATCAGAATATCTGGTTATTTTGTAAAACTGAGAACGAAAAAAGATGAACATTCTCAATAAGACCAATAAATGAAGGAAAAATAGGAAAAGGCCGACAAACTAAATCAAATACCTTCAAGACCACCTGCTCATATCTCTTATTTGCTCGAGCCAACCTGTCTAATAGACGTTAAGCTTTGTGGTACATGGTGGCCGTCTGCCCCGACCACTGAATGCACCCGGCATAGCAGTCGGGGGCTTAACATCAACCGAACTGGGCCGATGTCAGCCCACGCAGATGTTCCCTGGGTCCGCTTGGATCGCATTAAAAGCAGCCCTTTAAAGTCTGCATCTAATCCTGCACCCAGTTTGCATCTAACCCTCTGCCGCGAGGACGTGCATGTGTGCTGGCTTAGGCGCAGATCTGCGAAGGTTGCGCCGATGCCCCGTGGCGTTGGGTGCGATGGGCTGGCATTTTCAGCATGCGGCCAAGTCGTTAGCACATACGAGTGGAGAATAAACCCACCATGTAGGGATATTTGTCTGGGAGCAGAGAAACACTGAAACCCAAGATGCCTTTTAAATCCTGCCCAACCGCCTGCCTCTGGTGTATTAATAACGCGACTATTTACAAACTCCAATCCGACTAGATTTCATCATCAATAACCATAACCAACGGTGAGTTCCAACAGGTAATCCCACGCTGCTGCGCGGCGAATCCTCAGGTCACCTGCCCGCGTATGGCCCCCCTGTCCCAGCGCGCACGCTATTGATCTGCAAAAACACCCGTTTAACACAGTCGGTGGGATTAACGTGAGGTCAAGTGTGGACTGTGATCAGGGTGTGAGTGTGTCAAGTTTTATGACATCATGTAAATTTACACCCCTGACCATGTGAATGCCTCCAGGATGGTGAGGTCATGACGGTCTGTAGATCCCTGTCATGGCGGGAGGTGGCTGCTAAAAACAGACCAAGGGTGGGGAGAATGCTGGTTATGCACACCAAATATACTATACACTATATTTGTGTCTCCCAACATCACCTTTTCTCAGTGCACCTTTTTAGAATGCGTGGGCATTCCTCCCTGTGCTGCCGGTGCACTCACAAAAAGTTCAATCGAGCATAATGAACGGAAACTTTTGTGCGTGCTATTATTTAAGCCAGAGGCTCCAAAAAATAACAACCCTGCGAAGATAAAGAAAAGAATGTGTTTATGCCATTGGGCAACGCAACGCGTTGTTGTGGATCTTGCAGTGTTTTGGAAAAGCACCAGTGACAGAGACTCTTTGAAGACAGGGGGGGAAACCTCTGCCGCATTCCTGAGCCGTGAGAGGAGAAATGGCTCAGTGTGACGTTGCGGCAGGTTCAGAGGTTGTGCTCACATACATGCCCAGGCACAGCCCCGGATGTCAACGCCTCACCGCACACCTTCTCTAAACAGGAACCTTATCATTTTGTCTGAGATTTTTGGTATCAGTGGTGGCAAACTAGAGAAGATTATATATATATATGATGTTGGCCTGATAAATGGACTGATGAGGTTTGTTGTGCGATGGTGTTCTCCTGAAGAGGATCGTTGACCTCATGAAAATAGGAACAAAAAGTTCCTGCATTTTAAATTTCAGAAATGCTTGTTTGGATGTGGCAAGAGTTGATAAAGCGGCCAGAAATGACAGGAGATCTTTGAAAAAAGGCTTGTTCAGCCTTGCAGGGTGACAAGAAGACCAGGGGGAATCCGTCACATACGTAAATTAATTGCGGTGTGATAGCAGGTGTCTGGTAACACACCCCGACTGACAGTGACGTAGCGATCTAATCAGATCCTCCATGAGCTCAACTGAGATTATTAACAAAAAACAAACCGCGTGTAATAAAGATCAAATGTGAAACAGTGTTCGTCAACATGATTCCCTTCGTCCTGGTGAGATCTGACTGGTCTGCCTCTACCAGTCCACTGGGAGGGTTAACTAAACAAAAGGTGCAGTGACACCGAACGAACCCTCACAGGTGCAGCAGAAGCCATTCTGCACCAACATTCCTGACAATAACAACACTCAGAAACACCGGAAGAACGATTTAAGGCTACGGTCTCCAAGACAACGAGTATTTCTGCACATTTTGAATTTGCATCAAAAAAGCAGTAACGATGCAGACGTCTGCAGCCAGAGAGTTAGCATGCAGATGCTGTTAGCACAGCTTCAGGCCCTTTGTATATACTGTAGAGAGCAGTTTGCATGGGCGTAGCATCTTGTCTAAACCAGCCTGTTTGTTGGGTATATTTAGGTGTTTAAAGTGAGCAAATGTTGTGTAAATGTGATGTTGTGGCTCTGATGGGTGCAGACTATTTATAATGGCACCGTGACAGGTCTACTCTGTGACACTGTACGCTGTATAAAATCCAAGCGCTGTCACAAATCCAAAATGTCAGAGCATGAACGCTGACAGACAAGAGGGACCGCGGACGTGTTGTGTGTTGTGGGAAATTCTGTCTTCCCTGCTTCATCACTGTAGACAGCTCCTCTGTGTCACCAGACTCTCTGTCTGCTTGAATTGGTTTTCTTCCAGTATCGTTCAAGTCATGTCACACACACACACACACACACACACACACACACACACACACATGATTTACAAGCTGAGACCACCAGTATATTCCCTCCCTTCAGGGTGTGAGTGTGGTCCATGATAGAAAAATATAATAAACTAAACCAGCCTTTTCATCCTGGGAGGCATCCCTCAGGACTGACTCTCAGGAGGAGAGACCCGTCTTAGTCACCCCCGACCTGACTTTCTCTCCCTGCATGTCTCCAAATTGACCTGTCTGTTTCGATGCATCAGTTCACGCTGCTTCACCCTACGGTAAAAGAAACACACTGTTCCAATAAGAGGCTGCAGGGCGTAGAGACGGTGCCGATGAGGACAAATTAAAACGCTCGGTGGCCAAAAACACTGTGCTCTCAGGGATTCCCCCTCTCCCACCACACACGTGCACGTGCACGCGCGCCCATACATGCGTACACACCAACTGTGCAGAGACATTTAGTCATTCAAAAGCAGCATTGTGTGAAGGTCAAAGAATTGATCTCTGCCACTGAGCTTCTCTCAGTTAAACTTTGAGTTCCGTTCCGGTCCGTCTCAGCAGTGTGTTGTCACCGTACAGCAGGCCAGCGCTGCTTCACTCCTCAAAGAGACAACAGTTTATTTTGTACCAAAAAATCCAATATAATATTTTAAACACCTGTGCCTGCAGTCATCCTGGTTGCGCAATAGCACAAGTGGGGGCCCAGGTGTGGCCATTTGTGCTTCCTGTAGGTTTTCCCATTCAGAGGACATGTGATTCAGGTCTGTCCAGCCCAACCCAACGTTCAACTGTCGACCGACGCCGTGAGTGACAATGTTCTCAGCAACCGACTCGCCCAGCAGGGCCCGGGATAGTTTATGATGCTGTGACACTGCTGCACGAGCACCTTAACCTCCATTCACTGATAAGAAATCTACTTTCAACTGGGATTCACCATTGGAGTGTTTCCAGCAGGTTACAACACTGAAACTGGAGCATATTAAAATAGAATTAAATTAAAATACAATGGAAATACAGGCGTTCAATAGTATCCCCATTTTTAAATGGGTCATTATGGAAGTTTGTATTTTTAGGCATTTTTATGAAGAGTGAGTAATTTAATCAATTATAGCAATGGTATGTATCTATTGTCCATTATTTGAACATATTGTATGATCAGGTTTATGTACAGTATGGATTTGGATCTATAATAGATAAAACTGCCAAGTATTGATTAGGAATACCAGCCTTTCAACAGTGTTGTCACTGAAAAGTACAGTAGGTGAAAGTGTACAGCTGGGAGTGGAGCTATTCATAGCCGCTCGATAGCTCCATTTATTGCACCTTATCACTTGATCGGTAATATGCTCTTATATCTCGCATCTGTACCCTGTGTGTCACAGCAGTTGCATCACTTCAGGATGTGACACAACGGCCCAGAGCCAGCGGCTGACCCAGGAACAGCAGGCTTCCCTGTGATTTCGCTGTGTAAATACCTCACATGCGTTTACGAGATCTGAGGCTACAGGTTACGGTAACAATGTCAAAAATCCGAAGATTGTTTTGCCATCAGCCTCAAACTTCTTTCATCAGATTCTGATCTTTGCTACACCATTACTTACGTAAATGTAAAGTGGATGTTACCCATACAAATACTACATAACACTGGTACAAATATGATGTTTGTATCTGAGGCTATAAGAAAAACTTTCCACATTGGTCCATTTTGTGTTGTTTTGCCTCATTTCCATCTTAACATTCCAAGTCTTCAGGAAAATTCCGGTCTGAATACAATGGCATAGATCTTGCCCTCACTTAGGAGCTGAATTAAACCAAATAAGGGTTTTCCTGACTTAATTAAACACCAGCTCTGATTGTTCACACCAAGAATGTGCTCAAGTGTTCTGAAACAATTTTTTTTTTCATTCTCCAGGTGGTCCAAACCTCCAGGTAGCCTTAAATGGTGGCGACATGCTTCTCTCCATGTGTTGGCCGCCTTGGACAGTCAGGACACACGGAGGAGCATTAAAGGGATCAAAGCAACTGATGCTCATTCCCTTTCATGTAAATGCCATCAAACACAAGCCTTGAATGAGAGCAGTGCCAGCGGAACATTCCAGGGAAGGAAACCTGATCAGCTTGAAAAGAAGATTTGAGGTCACCTGAGTTCCTCTGCCTGGTTCCACCTTTACTCACGTTACTTCGGCTGGTTCTGCACAAAGGCAGCAAGAACACCTGAAGTGGTGTCAATCAAGAACACCTCTGTGACTCAGTTTACTTCACCGGCCCCGGGACACACTCAGCACACTTGACTGATGGCCCCTGTGCCTCATGCCTCATTTGCCTGACATCAGGGCTTCCTTTGAAAACTTGCGTTTGAACAGGAACAAAAAAAGCCACACGTCTGTCACAATCCACCCAGGTGGAGGCATTTAAAGTCGGAAACACTTTCTGTTGAATGACAGCTGAGGTATATGATGAGATACCGAAACGTTCGGGTGACGATGCCGTTGACACATCTGAAGTGTCAAAGCTCAGGCTGCATAACCTGTTGTTTTATTGCTCCTGTCTGGTTTTCTTGGCTTTTACCATCAATTCAGTGGGTCAAGCTGTTTGATGTGGTAGATCATGTCTGACCAGATGTGTCTATTCCCAAGTTTTTAAGAATCCTTCTAAAAATGAGGGGATCACAGCCTCTTCTGCAGCCTGCCACCAGGGGGCGGTGAATGTACGTTGTCCTCACGGGCCATTCGTCTTTACATAATCCCATTTGCATGTTTTTTCTAAGGATTGATGTCCCCGTTCTGGAGCTCATAAAAATTCTACAAACTCATGTTAAATTAAACCATCTTTCCCTTTCTAGTTTCAGTCTTAGATCATTTTAATTTGGGATGCATGGGATGTCATGGATGTTGACTTATTCGGTAGGCAAAAACACGTCATCAGCGAAACCCTGATGACGTGTTGTAGGTGGTAAAGGTCAGCCATAAAAAGTCACATAAAGCAATAACTCACACTAACTCAAGAAAATCAGCTTTCTCCCTGCCGGTAGCTCCTAACTGTTTAATTGCTTGGATTGCTTTTTTCCCTACCACATTCCTTCCATAGATCTGACCTCAGAGTGTGCCAGTCATGTATAATATATCCAGGTTTAAAAGCCGCGGTGCCCAGCTGTCTCCTAATGTAACAACAATTCATAGCGATGTTGCTTAGCAATGCTTGGCATGCCAGCGGTGAACTATATAAGCGTGCTTCGGACTATAGCCAGGCCCTCATGGGAATTTTAACACATATTCCAGTGAAACAAAGCTGAAGCTCATAAAGAAAGCTCTCTCTAACGGGGAGCTCTTAAACCTTTACAAATGAACGCGTCTTACTTTGGAGACAGGGAACAACCAGGAAGTGTTGTCTGACTGCTTTGTGCGTGCGTGGGTTTTCAAATGGTAGTGGTTTTTTATTCCATCGACTCATTCTAAGGTCAAGAGTTCAAAATAAAAAACCTCCAAACAATTTCTTCCGTGGAGCCTAGGGGAGCAAAGGTGATGTTTGCCCCGCGTTCTCCCTTATTCCCTTCAACAATTTGACTTCCTCACTTCAAACGCTGGGCTGTTTCAGCTTCTCTGTCTTTGCCCCGCTGCATAATGAGGCCGAGTCTTTGGATTTGACTGCTAGCTTGTTCTCAGCTCGTGCTGCGAAGGCTCGTGGGCTCGCACCACGTACCCATGTGGAGCCACCAGTGTTTCCATTGCCTCGCAGCAGTAGTCAGCTTACACTGCCACCCTCTCCTGACGTCTTTCTGTTTGTAATTGCTGCCATATTTCGGCCGCGTGCTCTTTTTTCTTCCGCCTTGTCAGTGCTCATCTGAGCCAGGAATTGGTCTGGGAGGAATGTGGTTGCACAGCGGTGCGATGACAGAGGTTGAGTACACCCACACGGATACAGCAGCTCAAAGGAGAAGGTGGGGGCAGAGTCAGAAAAGGTTGTGAGGGGACACGCGTGCATGCCACCAGGATGTTGGGACCGTCTCTCAAGGACGGACATTATTAGATTTTAAGGGAAAACACACGGTTGCAGTGGGTGCAGCCATTCATTGTGTGACAGTAGTGAAGGCTGTGGTTCAAATAAAATAAGGAAGCGGTTTGTGTGTGTTGCCTCCCACATCTCCAGATGTCATTTTTGTGAAGAACACAAAATTTGTGACATGTGAAGGCTTGTACGGTTTACAACTCGGGGTCCTGTTTGTGCTTTGAGGTTTCACGATTGCCCAAGATGGGAAAACTCTTATATGAGATGATGATGAAGAAGAATTGGTTTTTAATAACTTCCTACAGATTAGAGTTACTAACCCAGTGATCAAAGCTAAAGAGCACCGTTGAAGGTACATGGCCTGGTAATGCAGGTAAAGCAAAGGCCTCCAGCCACTTATATGAATATAGTCCACCCTTTGCAAAGCTTAAGGGTGGGGGCCGAGAATTCCAGAGAAGAGCAACCTGAAATGTTCAAGCTATACGTTCTACACACGGGAATGCCCAGATCTTAGCAACAGAGCTGATAAACATGAGCAAAGGTCAGCCAAGCGACCTGCATTGAAAGCGTTGTTTTTAAGGCCAAGATCGACCCAATAACTGATTTGAGGGTATAAATGTGCTCTTATAGTTTCAGCAAGGATGAAGAAAACAAAGGAAACATCCCATAATTTGGCCCTGTGATGGTGTATGTTGGTGTTATGACAGTGTTACTTATGAGTTAATATAAATAAAAAGTGAGTACAGAACTCAGAGGTCACATTTCCAGTGGACAATTTAGTTTAATGGGTCTTTAAAGAAAGAAACTGATTAACTAGAAATGTTTCTTTTTATGCCTGCAGCCCTAATCTGCAAAGTTGTGGAACTGGCACACAGCAACAGCCGGAAAACAACATTTCTCTGTCTCCAGCTATAAAAACTGACCTTCCGTGATAGAAACTGGTGTCTGGAGCACAACCACAATAAAGATATGAAGCAAAACACAGTCACAGGTTTTGGGACGGTGTTAAGGTCCGTGCGCATATTTTCATTTTCTATTGGACCACCCTGAAGAGACAGAAGCAGGTGGCCCTTTAGGGCAAAGCCATTTGTGGAGCTAGTGGACACATTTGCTAATCAAGTTGACAAGCTCACAGTTAAGAACTGTTCGCTGCAGAAAGTTAAAACCTGAGAAAAAAGATGTGGGAAAACAAAAGATGAAAGTACGTTTGAAGAGAAGACTTAAAAGACTCATCTGACCTGATTTCCTCAGGCAGATCACCCCAGAGCCTCCAGGCACGAACTACAAAGTCTCAGCACTGCTAATCAGCAAGCTGCCGTCGCTTTTACTATAAGACTATAAAATGTTTTGACAGACTCAGAAGTTAAAAAGAAATGGGGATAAATAAAACATGCTTGCACATACAGCAGGGTTATTTGGATCTCTGTCAATTTTGGGGGGGGGGGGGGATTTCTTGCTGTGGTATTTGATAAATATTTTAAATTGTTCATTCCACATTTACAAATGTGTCACTGAGCAGAGCTAGGGAAAAAAAGACGTCATTCTCATCCAGAGATGATTAATAAATTGTGACAGAAAAATAGGGTTATCTTTAAGACAGATAATCCACTGAGCATGCATTCGGATTCTTCAAAACTAGTTTCATTTCCACTTATATCCTCCCTGTTCTCTCTTTGGTGTATTTATAGCTTCGTATATTTAGTAATCATGGAATTACTTTCAGATACTAACGCCCTTATCCAAAGAAAGATGCTCAAAATAAGACAGAAAACAGACAGACGGACTGAAAATAGGGCGAAGCTGGTGAAAACCCGAGAGTGGAAAGAAAACGAAAAGCAAAGAACAATGTTTGTGTTGATGCAAAACGGCCCCGTTCTTGGGTGTGTAAGGTCAACGGCGCGTCGCCAGAGTGAGTGTGTGTTTGGGTGGATGTGCGCCTGCATGGGTTTCTGTTGGCGGTGCTGCGTAGTAATCAGCCAAAAAGGAAGAGTCTGTCCATGTGCAGACAGCGTATCCGCCTGCTGAGCATCCACCCGGCTTCTCACGTGGTGCAGAAACGCATGTCCAAGGAGGCCTGTTTGACACCTCAACGATAACGCTGAGCTTTAAATATCACCAGTGTTTTGGTTTTTTTTCTTCTCAAAGTTCCAGGAAGAAATGAAAATCGTCGGTAACCAGGCAAGATAGACAAGAGTGCAGCTCTGTTTACTATAGCATAAATAGACACAATGGTCCTGACAGAAGGGTTATTTTTACCAGCTTCGAAACAAACGCCATATCGAGATAAGAGAGTGGAAAACTGCGTTGGGAGGACAAACTGGAGAAATGTCACGGGTGATTGTTAGGGAGGGGTGAGATAAATGTCAAAGAAGCAAAATAAAAGCCCTGCCGCTGAAGGATAGGGGCCGAAAATAATCCCTATATATGGCAGAGCAAGATCCAAAATGTTACTTTGGTCTGCGCTGCTCAACAAGTCTTATTAGAGCCTTGTTCAAGGTTTTCAGTGGGAGGGCAGGGCCAAATCCACAGACCATCATTATGTTTCCTTCTTCCACAAGTGTGTGTGAGGTGTCCCATGACAATGATGTCATCATCGCAGTTACACTGTATTTACACTGCAATATCACCACCAGATCCCTTCTGTTTTCCAATGATATCTGACCCAAATCCAGTGGTCTTCTGCTTGTGGTGTCACTCTGGAGTGAATGCACGTGACCCATCGGGGGAAGAAAACCCACTCGATGGGTCACGTGCGTTCACAAGTCGGGTAATACATTTATTAAAAGTATCCTTTGATGTCCTGAGGATTAGTGCGGAGCGTATTTCTGTTGCATCGCCTCTCCTGGTTCATGCGACCACCCGCCTCTGCACAGGCGCTTCCACACAACACCATCGATTACACGCCTGACACCTGTTCTCATTATCATGTGCTCAAGGATTTTGTGACCTCCATGGCAACGGCTTAGACATGAGACCCTACACTCCAGCTCTGTCACTATGCACATAGCAGAGAAGCGTCATCAATTATTTAAGTCTTTTGCCGCTCCGGCATTGCCGTCAGGATCTAAGGATCATTGGAGATCAGTTGCATGTCACAATAGATTGGATTTGATTCTCAAATGGCATCGGGCTGTTGTATTGAGAGACGTGTGACTCAGTTAGCATTATCAGCTAGCCTTGTCTTATATCTGTCGCGTTTGTTGGTCTTTTGCCCCCTCCTTGACATTAAGCCATATATGCAATATGATATCGGCGCTCACGACCACGGTGAATTGAAAACGTAGAATTTAGCATCAAGGGTTAATTTGTCTGCACATGTGTGAAATGTATCCTCTGAAGATCCCACTTACGGTGGCATAAACACCACCGTTAACCCTCTGCGGTGTCTGCAGCTGCCACTGGAGTGCTGACGCTGCAGTGTGGCCCGAGACCGCCTGGTGAAAGTGACCGCCCGTAAAGTTTCCACTGATATAGACGCTGTGATAACGACCAAAGAAAACACCTGACATAAAAGCAACGCAAACAACATTTTATCTCCCGGATTGCAAAGGAATGGGGAGGGGGGGGCGATAAGAGGAAATATGAAGTTGTAAGAAGTTCCTAAAAGTAAATGACTAATCCTGACAAAAAAAGATTCGGTAACCTCACCCAAACTGTCTACTGTAAGTCTACTGTGACACACATGCACACATCTGCATTCAATTACTCCCACCCTCCCAGCTATAGCTTCCAATAATGACTGTACAACACAGCAGATTTGCCTTTACAGTGTTGTTTTCACGCCTGGGTGTTGCTTTCAGTAACTATAGCGATGGAGGGCAAAGGCTAGCGCTGCACAGAATGGTGCATGATCCAGTGATTAAACACACCCTCTATCATTATTTTCACTGTATTCTCTCTATATAAGGTTCTATTATCTACCACATGCACACTCACACACAAGAATGTCAGTCCTGGACAGTAGCCAGTATCTACTGACTCTGAAACCACTGGGCCCGGCTGGGAGGGATGTGAACCCACAATGAACCAAAACCGCTCAAACAAAGGCCTGTGGTGCAGCGATACAGCTTCCTGTAAGGCTGCAACCCCGTTTGAAGTGGGGTCTCTGATGGTAAATGAGGGGGCGGGGGGGATACGAGGGTGGATGGATGTAGGGTGGAAGACAGGAAGGAGGGCAGTTAATGAGCGCAGAGGCCAGTAGGATGTTGTGGATGTTGTGGTCAGTGGCAGCGTGGCTGCTCGGGTTCTGCAGCGCTGCTGTGTAGCCGGGTCGTCAGGATCAAATCCGCAGATGGGGAGGGAGCGTCGGAGGAGGGACGACTGTAAAGATGTCAGGGAAGAGTCTGTAATTACAGCGAGGGAACTCCCAGAGTTGCAAACACACCTGCAATCTGGAACAATCATTCCAGTGTGTTAGGGAGAACAGATGAGTGAAAGAGATAAAGATAAAGCCACAAGGTTGAATCCCAGTTCAGGAATTTTTATTATTTTGTTCTTTGTAAAGCATTAACAAGAAACATATTCCATGTGGGTTTAAAAGGGCAGCCTGCTTTATTGTTCTATATAAATTACTTTAACATTAAAAGGCTAGCTCTGACTGGTACCGGTTGAGTTTGACGTCACAGATTAGATTTGATTTAAGTAAAAGGGGTCGTTGAAACATTTTTTGGGTTCAATCTAATAGAAACTCCAGATCCAAGCTGCACAAAAACATTTGGGATGGTTCTCCATCAGCCTTGTGTATGTGTAAGGATTGAATGGAGAAGATGTTCCCATTTACTGGTGCCTGTGACATACTCTAAGTCCATACTGTGCACATCCCAAAAAAGCCACATGTAGAACACCATAATTGGGCTGATCCTGGGGGCCGCTCTCACTTATTTTGCTGACTTCGCTGTCATTAATGGCAACAGAAGCTCTTTTCTAGACCTTATTTGAGGTTTGTTGTTGGTCCCTTCTCTTTTCGGCACCTCCTACTCAATTATTTTAAACACAGATAACTAATACGGGGGCTATGTCCATACTTGGACCACTGACAAACACAAATGGATGGCTCACACGTTCATGGAATTGTAACCAAGTGAAGTCAGCGAACTCCAGGATGGAGGCATTGGTGATGTCATTTCTGCACAGTTATGACCTGGAAGTTAAACTGCTGTATCAGGTTCCAGTCAGACCAATCCGACAGCAAGCTGAGCTCAGCCGTCAAGTTTCAACATAATTTCTGCATGGCGTCAAACAAGCTAATTAAAAAACAAGCCAAAAAAAATCCGCAAATTATAGTGACAGAGATGATGAGAAATGTTTAAAACTGCTGGAATTAGCTTGTTCCATTACTTCAGCCCAGCGCAAGAGGGAGCTCATCATGTGGGCCAGTATATACGCAACAAACTGGGCTCATGGATCAACGGATTCTAGCCCAGTGGAAAAAAAATGGTTCTCCCATTTGGCAGTCGAGGTACGGGCGGCGATGCAAATGTGAACGATGGAAATGTAAAGATTCAGCTGCGGCTGCGGCCTGTGGCCACGACGGTGTGGGCTGAGTCCTGAGAGTAACTCCAACTCAACCGACTCAGAGGCAGAGAATTAGAGGATGTTTGAAAACTGCTCCCACAGGGATGTGTCACATTCAAAATGGAGGCCCCATTGTCCGCCGACAAAGCTTTGGTGCTCTCTGACATTCCCGAAATCCAGGGCGGGGAAGGGGGCTCGGGGAAGGAGTGATGTATCTCACACCGGCGCACAAAAGCCACAGAGCGTCGGCCTCCGTGACTCACGCAGGCAGAGAAGAGGCTGAGTAATCATAATAATACCCGCCATCGTCCTGTCGTCGCCAGGTTCTGCCTCTGAAGGGACTCTTTGGCCAGTCATTCCAAATCCGATCAGTCCTTGAGATGAAGCAATCTAACGGTTTCATCAGCTGTGTCAGAGCATTTGTCTGCTGAGTATGCTGCCTGCACTCTGTCACTAATCACTCCCATCGAGGCAGTAACGAGGCAGACTCTAGCAGGGAAATCCACGCGGCTGAGTCCACTAAAGTGGCCCCCTGTGGCCCCACATTACTGTCCTGAGTTGTTATAACAAAGGGTTTGCAGTGGTTCTGTGGACGGACATGATGCTATTTTGTGTGTAGAGGGGGGTCGGGGCGCGTCTCGAAGCTCAGCTCGCTCTGAGAGAGGCTATCCATCCATGACCTCATCCGAGGGAAAAATCCCCCCGTCCTGCCTTCTCTCTCCTCCCTGTTCTCCTCCGGCGGCTGAGCTCGGAGCGCTGCCTGTGCATTCCTCCCCTTAGAACAGCTCCCACTCTGTCTCCGGGCTGCAGCAGGAGACAGGCAGCACACAGTGACGGTGGGTGGACATGCAGACAGAGAGCAGCAGAAGGGAAAGTTTCGCTGAGGTCACAGACCCCGCTTAATGGCCTGTGGGCTTCTGAGGCAGACTCACGATGGAGATGTAAATTTGTTTGGGGGCACCAGCGATGGAGGCAGATGAATGAAGAAATTGAAAAGTCGGAAAATCATGGCTCGGTTTACTTTATATTTTCCTGTCGCTGGTCATGGGCGTTCAATCACACATTGAGCCAGGGGCAGGGTAACCCCCTCGCCACCTCGCCAGCCTGTCTAAGGACTACACATAAAAACACATTCAGATGCAAGCTGGGTCACTCAGCCCGTTGGACCTCTGGTCTGTTCCGAATAGGTGACGCTAGAAATTCCCCCTAATTTTTATGTTGCCAGCGGTTCTATAGAGCTTAAAGTGTGACAGTGAAACTTGACATTGAGAGTTAAAATGGGACAGAATTTACAGGCGTTTTTACATGTTAGAGTTCAAGAACATAACATAATAACATAAAAATCATAACAAATCATACATAATAATCAGGATTAATCTAAAGTCATTCTCATGTATCCAGGGGATACAGAAGAAAATGTCTTGGTGTGACAGTAATTATAATAATAATAAAATTTAACATCAATCAATAGGTATAATCGATGATTCGGATACATTTATGAACTCAGTGGGTTTGATTGATGGTCTTTCCGTGCGTATGAAAGTGTCCTGTGTGCATCCTCCCACCATCAGAAAGTGTTCTTGTTCGGGACTGCGACAGGAAATCAGAAGGAAGGAAGAAGGCATCGCCGAGAAGCACGAACATCCTGCGCTGTTATTTTAAGCTCTTTTACATTAGAAGCTGAGGCTCAACAGGAAATTACTTATTCATTTTTTAAAAAAGCGTGCCATTAAAGGGCCACTTTCACTCCCGAACACCAAATCTCCGTGCACTCACGCCTCCGCTGACATCTACATATGCACATGCGTGCGCTCCTCCTGATCCGCTCCTACTTAAAATACACATACAGTATCTGAGTGCACATGTTTATTTCAAAAGACATAACTTTCCCTCCATTTACACTCACTGCCCACTTCTTAAGAATCCTGAAACCGGAAAAAACTGCTGACCCAGTTTTACTTTGAGAAGTGTTGGGTTGCATTTAAGGTGATTGTAGCCAATTATACAGCAGGTGCTCATTGAATTGGAGCACACACATGCACCTGATGACTTGGTAAAGATGAACAGAGCATCAGAAAAAGCTTTCTGTTTTTAGAAGATGGAATGAACAACACAAAACCATAAACGCATCAAACCCATGATATATCTTGGACCTTTTATTAACATTGTACATACATTAGGAGCCTTTCAAAAGCAGTTACAGCTATTTAGATGTCAAAGTCTCCATGATGATGGCTACATCCAGCAGGATAATCTGTCAAAAGACGTGTGACTTGAGCAGATATGGATCAGATTTCACTCCAACAGAGAGTTTTCTTTATGGATCTGCCATAATGATTCATCAATTGCATCCATCACGTCAGTTTATTCCTTAAAGATATGAATACTTTCCAACGGACCACCGCTTTTTTTTCTGTGCACTGGTTTCAGTGCACCACACCGTTAGCAAGCCCCTGGATGCCATTTCATACACCAACTTTATCTTCCGTTGATAATTGTAAATCACCTGTAGTTTACGCTTGTTTTAAAATTCTGCCATCATTATGCTATACCGCCAATTCAATGTGTGATTGAGCCACGTGTGTGTGTGTGTGTGTGTGCATCATTATTATGGAAAATTCTGGCTAGCCCGTTGCTATATCCGGTATTTCGCTCCGCACAGGTCTGGATGAAGATTGTCTCTCCCTCTGAAATGAAACCACATGAGCGGGAATGTTGCTTTGGGCCCATTTTAGTATTTCTCCATAAAGGAAATCCCTACATTGTTTCCCAACAATGCTTTCAGGATCAAACTGGAAGATTGCTCAACTTGTTTGCTCTGGTAGGTGAGTGGCGTCGCTATGAGGGAAATTAGGTGTTTCTTTAGGGTTCGAACAACCACCAGCCACGGAGGAAATGCAGTAGGAAAGCCCGCAGCCCCCTCCTCATTGTGGTGACCGCGAACGTCGGCCTGCTGCCACCTGCTCCGACATCCGTGCCCCATCCGTGTCATAACCTGCGGCGTCAGCGAGCTCAACGGACCAGCACGTGTTGGACTGATCTTCTGAAACCACCAGTGGGTTCCTGCTCCCGCAATCACTCACCATAGCAGCGGAAATGAGCGGGGCTTTATTGTATTTCAGAGAACTACAGGGAATACAGACAGGGGTAAAGAAAACAGATGAGTCAAGCGTGCACTCATCCGGCCTTCCTGTCTGTTTGCCGCCATGCTGTTGTTTGTTATTATGTGTTAGAAGTGTGTGCATGTGTGTGCGCCTGTGTGTTACATCAAGCCGAGACCGTCTTGCTCTGCCTCTATCTTCCCCTCTTACCCGGTAGGTAACCTGATACCACATGAGTCTCCTCCAGGCCTAAATAGACCCCAGTGAGAATTTAATAGTGTGACCATGATACATGCACAAGTGTGTGTCCAGCAGGGTGACATCAGCAGAGGGGAATCTGCTGGTATCCCTGCCCATCTCTTACAGCCACGGGGAGCCGCTGGGCTGAGCCGAGCCGCTTTTTCAACCCCGCCAACGCGCAAAGCCACCATGTCAGCGATGACTCCATTTAGGGGGAGTGAGGCTCCCTGTTTTTCTGATCAAACCCAGTCGGTTAATAATCATTCTTAAATTACATCAAAGAGAATTTTGGATGGGGACGCAGCAAACTTCAAGCACATTCATGAAGATTTTATTACAGGCAGCTTTTACAGCCTTTTCAGCGTAACAGGGATTATGGATTCTATTGATGTAGGAATATATATCACATTTACATATAAAGCATAAAGAATGAATAGAGAAGATCATATGACAGATTAAAGACAGATGGAATCATTGAAGCTAAGCTTAGAGGATTCCTCTTAAAAGGGAAAAGTTAATGGTTAAAAACATGTAATAAAAAAGACAAGATCACATAAAGGGAAGACTGAGAAAAAGATCAACAGCAAAATATTATCTATAATTCATCATTATACTCCAAAAGGCTGTGGGCATCTCAGAAAACTAGATTTTCACATAAAAGCAACCTACCCCCCCCCCCCTTCAAGATTTCCTTGACCTCACACCATCACTGTGCACGTGTGTCAATTCTATGGGTAAAAATGGAGAGGAAGAAAAAGGAGACAGGAACAGGATGGGGAAGTGCACGGAGGAGGGGAGAGGGATGTCAGGAAGACAGGAATTAGGAAGGTAAGTCATAGGAGCGGGACTTAAAGGAGCAGCGAAAGGAGAGAGTGGGAGACAGTTACACAACCCCTCAGCTCCATCTTCTTTTTCAAGCTGCCAGAGACACATCAGCAGCAAGATCTCACCTCCACCCGTCCGTCTTCACCTCCCCTCCTCGTGACTTCGCCTCGCACGGCCTTATTTCTTCCTCCTCTTTAGCCGTCATCGCCACGTGAAGGGAGGGACGCGGTGATCGGATCCACCCCATCAGTCAGAGCAGCTGGGCAGCTACATCACACCCACATCCTCCACGTTTTCAACCGTATCAGCTCAGCAGAGTCATTAATATCCAATAATAATATGCTCCTGCTGATTATATCCGTTCACATGGTGATGATGTTTCCAAATGTTGGTGTAAGTGCTTTTATATTAGAGTGGAAATCACCCATTGTTGCTCCCCAGCGGCACAGGAAGCAGCTTTCACAACAGAGCGTCACCGTTCTGACAGAATAGCCGTGACCACACCGTCCCGTCAACGCGCCGGTTTACTAATCAGCTCTAAGGTCGAAGTGGCGAAATAGGTCAGTCTGTTGTCGGGGCCTCCAGCCCGTGCAAACAACCTTTCGCTATGTGGGACGTTCACCTTCTTTTCCTAAAAATCCTAAAAGCAGCAGTTCTGCCCCTTAGGTGGCCATCATTCCCGGGAATAGCAGCTATGCGAGTGTGACTGCATGCCACTATTTTTGTCCACGCCGCTACTTGACATTGAGAGGCCGGGATTAGGTGGCCCCACTACTGTAGATGACTATTACCCCCTGTCACAGACAAACACGCGTAAGCACGCACATATCAGCAGAAATAACTGCGCTTCTGCTGACTGCGCAGACGACTCACCTTTAGAGGGAAATGACTTAAAATGATTTCCCTGCTCTTCTTTATCCTGGTTCACACAAGGCCGCCGCGGCGTCCTGAGCGTCCTTCAGCGGTGTCCTCTGCTGGAGCGCGAGAATACTGTCCCGAGCGCTCCAGCTGCATCACCTCAGCCGAGATGCGACCAATGAAAATTTCATCTGTCCCACGGAAGAACCGCGAGGAAGACGCAGCGGAGCGTGCGCTGGATCTGTAATGCAGTACAGCGATGCATTTGACCCTGTGAACGCAGATGCTGTGTACGTGCGTCTTCAGAGGAGTGATCCTGTCGTGTACTGGGGTGTGCACGTGATACTAGCTGGTGCTTTCTACCCAGGGGAGGCCGCTTCATAATGGACGATGACACAGCGCCTTCACACCAGTGGATTTTTTTTATTACCCTCATCAGCAAAACCCCAAAATATCACAGTTCTGATGCATAATTCATCCCTCCATCCATCTGGAGCCTCATAATCCTCATTTGATAAATAAGCTGAGTCATTTAAGTAATGGCAGCAAGCTCAGCTCTGAGACTTAGCGAGCACGTGTGCGGGGATGTAATTTTATTTTATTTTTTCTTCTTTAGTTGCTCAGCAAATGGCATTAGCAGTTACTGAATCAGGTACCGCACCCACGCCTTTCAGCTGAACATCTGTCTTTAACTAACCGTCCTCCCGGCCAGAACGTGAGAGAGCGAACAGTCCTCCGTGGAGAAAGTATCCCAATCGGAACCACAGCCGGCAACGAATGTGAGCTAATTGCCAACACGTAAACAACAAGGGCTGATTTTTGCTTACCAATGCTGGGTTAATTCATACTTGTGGGGTTTATTCACAGATGCACACACACTCATAGTGTAACAACATCCGTGTAGGAGGCGACTTCAAGGGTTGACTAACACTTGGCTGGGCCTCAGCCTGCCTTTGAGTCCAGCTGGGTCCTTTGACTTTCTGCAGCCCCATTAAAGCGGCGTGCTGCGCACATACATGACACCATTGTTGCATCCTGCTAGTGTTTGCTGCATGTGGGCTCTCTGAACTCTGCGGCAACGGGGGCCGTTTGAGGTGTCAGATGTTCGACTCGGTGGCTTGTTTTTTTGGGGGTTTTTTTGAACGAGACATCTGGCGGTTGTGTGAGTAATGGCGTGCGGTGCTGTGGCGTGGCGGAGGCCTGCTTACTGTGCAGCAGCTCCGCTCATTAAGACTGATCTGTCAGTACATACTGATGTAAGGCCGACGAGGTTCCTGCTTCGGGTCGATCTCCCGTTCATTAAAATAACCACCAGTTTAACTTTAAGGCCAGAGATTTCTCTTTATGTGTGAGATCGGCCCGGATACAGGTGCCTCACACGTCGGAAACACAGGAAATCTAAATGTTATGATCACTTTAATGAAGGGAAACTTCACAGTGGGATTGAAACAGTAAGGAAGTGAACAGAAGTGGGAAAATAAACACGCTCCAAGTGATCCGTCAGCGCGTCCGAGAGGTTTTAAACGAGCCGAATTCATGGCTCTTTGAGACGAGGAAGCAAAAGCAGCCAGAAACAAATCGGATGAGCTTTTTTTCCATTTTATTTTGCGCTTAATATAAATTCACAATGATCATCACTTCAAAATTGCATTTGAAAGGGTGAAATGCTTTAATTCACATTTTTAACCTGCTTGACAGCTGAACATGGATCTGAAGGGAGTTTCTCCGATCGGGATGGGTGGACAACAAGACCTTACAGGTCGTCAACGCCGCGTCACTTTGTCGTGACGCTGTGCACCGATGACGACGGACCTGTCAGGAAAACCTGGGACGGGACTTCAATTTGGCCTCGAGGGTCTCCAAACCTTGAATATTGGGGTTCAAAAGCAACGCGCGCCACCTCCCTCATTGCCGTTCCCGACGTGCCTCCTCAACATCTGCAGTTGGAGCTGCTTAATGGTCTACTGGTCTAACTGGTTCTACTGGGCAGGTTCCACTGGTGCTGCAGCAATTAATGCGGCATCTTTTCAGATCAGTTTATGGATCCCAGTGCCGTTGATTATGGGTTGGACTCGGAGCTTCTGCGTTATTTGCTTTGACTCGTATCATAAATAAATATTTTATCTAATAAGACGTAAAAAAAACCTGTAACATTATTTTAAAATCGGTCAACGTTGGTTAAAATCTCTATAAATACAGTTAGCTTAAATAAATAAATTAAACTTATAAATATAGCGTTTACTATACACAAAATGAAAAAAAAAAAAGATGGTTTTGTGCAGGCAAATAAAAAAATGCTGTCTGTTGGAAAACACAACAACAAAGATTCCAGGTTGAGCTGTCTGAGGATCAATTTTGTCGAGCTCAGTCCCAAATGACCACTTTTCACACAGTCAGGAAGCAGCTCAGAGTCCAGACACATTCCTCTTCCTCCTCCTCTGCGTCCCACCGTGCTTGTCCATCGCCTGGGCCGTTAGTATTCCAGTTTCAGGCGCGCCCTCCTCGTTTGAGGCCTGCAGGAATATGTTCAGCTGCCCGTTTCCACCCGAACATCGAGCAGAGGGCGAGGAAGACCTCGGTTCCCTTCTTCATGTACGATCCTCGTTCCCCCAGGACCTCCTCTCGTGGTTCACGTCTCTTTTTCTATTTTGAGGTAGAATTTCTGCATCTGTGTCTAAAGATAAAATAAAAAACAACGCGACATGAGTAAAAGTTCAACCGGGTGAGGAGGGGGAAATGGTACTGGTTTGATGGTGGATGCGTTGCTATGACGCTCAGGTATCTGTTTGGTGCCTGAAATCAAATTTTAGATCTCTGTTTTAACAAGAGAAAACTAATTGGAGGTATATTACTTATATATTATAGATTTATGTCGTCCTCTAAACTTCTAAACATCAGTATTTACTCATTTCTTTGCTCTTCCCTGACAGTGAATGCAAACTTCTGGGTGGGGGAGGTCATGATTTGACAGCTAAGCAATTAATCAAGATTCTAATCTATTGATTATGCTAAAATGTGATAATAGACACTATGTTTGTGGTGATTTCTTCATTCAAAAATTATACTGAACAACTCAGCTGTGGTCTGAAAAGCCTCATTGTGTGCTGGTAGTTGATATTCCTGCTCCTCTCTACTCACCTCTCTTTACTCCTTCAGTGGTTGGACACTAAGCCTAGTTTGACCTTCTCTTCATTCTCTACATCATATGCTCCCCGTTTGTGAAACCTGGAATGAACACAAGATTTAGTTTAAGCTGGTATATTAGCTGAACCTCCATTTAAGCCCTTCATCTGTGCGTGTATGTGTGTGTGTGGTTGTGGGTGCAGTCTCCGAGTCCTTTCCTTACCTTAGCAATAGCAAAAGGCCGATGATGATGAGGCACACGGACGACAGCACCACGGCCACCACGGCCAGAGCTGTGGTGCGGTTGTAGCCGCCCTGAGGCTTCTCCACAGGTAGCGTGAAAAACTGACACCTGTCGCCAGAGTAATCCGGAAGGCACCTGCACAGACAGGCAGACGGCGGGAGGTTAGTATTACAGCTGACCTGGGGGGTGCCGGAGGGCGCGCAGGAGCGACAGAGCTTGTACTCACACGCAGGATGGTGCACGGACGTTCCTCAGGTACTGGCAGGTGCCGTGGATGCAGAAATCCTTGTATTTCTTCAGACATGGATTCCTCTTCCTCCCATTGCCTTTTCCTCTAGACCTCCCCTTCCCCTTCCTTCTCTTTCCTTCAGTTCTTTCAGCCTCCAGGGTGACAGACGGGTCTTTGGGTTTGCTTGACATAGCAACTGAGAGCCAGAGAAAACACAGAGAGATGTTTTTAAGCAGCTAAAAACGGAATTCGGACCAAACAAAATCGGCACATGCGTCCGCCGTACCTTGTGGAAGCTCCATCTCATAGTCTCCAGACAGGCTGTCTTCATACTCTTCATAATAGTCATCATCGTACTCCTCATCTTTGCCGTCCTGGCTGTACTCCACCGTGGTGGCACTCACGCTCCCGCTCTCCTCCTCTGCCCTCCTGTCTTTGGACGTGTCCAGGAACTTGAAGACAGCGCTGTGCCTCTGCCTGTCATTCTCGTGTCTGTCGACCGCAGCGCCGCAGACCATTCTGGACACCACTGAAACACAAAACAGGAAGAATTCCAATGTTAGCAGTCGCGAGTGGCTTTGGATTCACTTCACCGTAAAAAACAAGACCAAAAAGTCTATCTGTGGGGAAACGTCGGTGCTTGCGGGTTAGTGTGCCAAGGTGGGCCGAACCTCTGAGGACAAGTTGGAACATGTTGTGCGCGAAGAGGCTCCAGGTTGGCTTTTTTGGCTTTAGGTGGAATTTTACTGAACCTTGTTAGGAAACGCGCATCTATCACACACGCAGCGTGGTCGGTAGGTGTTCTTAGGTATGTTCCTTAACCTTTTTAGCCTGGAGGGACGTAACAACGCAGCGCAGAAAGTCCCGATATACCTCCTGCGTGCTAAACGCGCACTCAAAACGCATGGACAGACAGTAAGCTAATGTCGGGCAAGAATATGAGTTAAAAATAAATGTATCTAGTTACATAAAGCATGCTCTAAAATAGAGAGATGACCCCATTAGCTCACGAATAGCCTGACATCTTGAAAACACTTGAAAGTTTGGGGAAGTTTCTGATCTGACCGCGCAAGAGTGCGCGCAATGAATGGAGTCGCTGACCGGACGAACAGAAGAAAGCAAACATTACAAATTCGCTATTTTTATCTGACAGGTGGGAAAACTCACCCAAGGCGTGAAGCAGCAGGAGCACAACACTGAAAATCCTCATGATGCCAAACGATTCCAAAAGGGATTTGAGAAAAAAATAAAGAAGGCGAAAATTTCAGAATAAATAAATAATTCCTTTCACCAGCTCCGGATCTAAATAGTCCTTGGTTTCTTTTGTCGGTGTTGATGTGCTGGTGAATTAATTCCACTGGTTTGTGGCTCCTGGGGGCCTCTGGATGTGGTGCAGTGAGAGGATCGGAGGGAGAGAACGTCTGGACAGAGACGCAGCCGCATTTAAAGTGTTGAGCGCTTCACCACGCCCACAGATCTGCTGGATAGGCGCGCTCCACAATAACACTCTTTATTACACACGACCACTTGCTTTTCCATTGAGTTATTCTAATGGTCACTATGGTGAGGCTTTCCAAGGTTCATTTCATCCACAAATACGTAGTTTATTCTATAAAAAAAGACCCCATGTAAGAATAGCCTAGTATTTTGTTTTTATTTTTCTTATTTTGATTGTCATTTGTTAAAATCCATTTTGACTTTGTTTTCAATTGATTGGTTGATAGAAGCCAACATATCTTACACAGCTAAGTGCGCCATCGCGTGGTAAAGTGTGGACGCGCATTTATAGTCTTGGTATGTAGCGTTATAGTGTTGAAATTTAGCCAATATAATCGATTTTATAACGTGCGACTTTAAGTGAATGGTAATAGGGGTAGGATTTAAAGTAATCCATATTCAAACCAATCATTATGGTATGTTCAAAAATAGTGAAACAGTTTCTAATGGCGGCGTGTAACAATTGAGCATTTTAAAGGTATTTAAATTGCTTAATTTAAAACAAAATGCATAGCTGGGGATTAATATTTATACACCGTTAAATGTGTAGTTCAATCTTCACTTCGCCAGAGTTTCCGCCACCAGTAGAGGGCGCTGTGAGAGACGTGATCTAATCCAAAGTAATCCCGTGGTCACGTGACCGTTAAGGGTTGGCGGAGGGAGCAAACATGGCTGACGAAGCAGAGGAAGTAAACACACCAGCGGAGGATGGCAACACGGGACAGCAGCTACAGGGGACAGAAGTTTCCGAAGCCGAGAAAAACAGCCAATTCTGCAGCAGCGACAGGCCGGACCCCGGCGAGAAGCCGTCTCCGGCCTCCACAGAGCACAGCTGGTCGGCTCCTCTTCTGTCTTTCGCTCGTAAGGCCACCGAGACGATTAGCAGCGGAGTGAGTTATGCTGCCACCCCGAGGAATCCCGCACAGGGAGCAGCCGCCAGCTCCCCAACCAACTCGCTCCCCGAAAATGATATTAACTACACTTCACACCAACCAGGTGGGTTTTTCATGAAAGATCTGTCAAACTTGGAGCTACAAAAGCACCTTTGCTACTTCCTGTTTGACCTTCTGGATTTCAGCTGTCACATCACATGACTTTAAGTGTAAAGTCTTAATTTTACACTTTGACGGCGCTGTAGAGGCTCGTGATATTCATGGGGTTAACCCTGTATGTAATCCGCATTTTGTGTCACTTTTATTATTATTTTTCTCTTTACAGTTGTGCCGTTCAAGGACCACATGTCAATAGAGAGATCCAACCTGCTCAGCATGATGAAGCTCAGCATCAAAGTGCTGATCCAGTCTTCGCTGAGTCTGGGCCGGACGCTGGACTCGGAATACCCGCCCCTGCAGCAGTTCTTTGTGGTCCTGGAACATTGCCTCAAACATGGATTGAAAGGTGGGATGGTAGATTTAACAAGTGCTTCCACTGATCCAAATGTTTAATGTCCCAGTCCCGGCATGCACATTTATTTTACTAATGCATTTTTAGCCAAGAAATCATTTATTGGCCAGAACAAGTCCATTTGGGGACCACTAGAACTAGTTGAGAGACTGTGCCCTGAGTCTGCCAACATTGCCACAAGTGCCAGAGATCTCCCCGGAATCAGGTACACGTTCATATATTCTAATTAGCTTCAGTCAAAGGGACCCAACTTCTAGACTTGTTTTGCTTCGACTCTCAGGACGGGCCTGGGGAGAGGAAGAGCTTGGCTCCATTTAGCACTCATGCAAAAAAAAGTTGCAGATTATATGAAAGCTTTGCTGGACCGCAAAGATCTGCTGAGGTGAGTGACGCAGAGTATCACGCAGGGTGTTTTGCATCGGCACAGATCATGATAGTCTCCGTTTGTCTCCCAGTGAATTTTATGAGCCCGGGGCGCTGATGATGGAAGAGGAGGGAGTGGTGATGGGGGGCCTGTTGGTGGGCCTTAATGTGATTGATGCTAACCTGTGCATTAAGGGGGAGGATCTTGATTCCCAGGTGAGCCCAGGTGGGACGGGCTGGCCTACACATCGGTCAGAGCTCTGACTAAACCGCTGCTCTTCTCACCTTTAGGTGGGAGTCATCGATTTCTCCCTCTATCTGAAAGACCCAGCCAGCAGCGAGACTCCCAGAGAGTGAGTGGCCACATCCCAGGGATTCGGGAAGATACGCCGGACCTCTCAACTGTCACTGTGTATTTTTCAGTGACTCAAAGATGACCGCCATATTGGATCAGAAGCACTACATCGAGGAGTTGAACCGGCACCTCAGCGGCACCGTGACTGACCTTCAGGCAAAGATGGACTCACTGGAGAAGACCAACAGCAAACTTGTAGAGGAGGTCAGACGCTTCGCGTGAGCTGATGAGTGACTGTTGCTCCTCTGTGTGTGTGTGTGTGTGTGTGTGTGTGTGTTTGTGCCGGCTGAATGGCTTCTCCCCTCTTCCTCAGCTGACGGCAGCAACCGATCGGATTAACTCTCTGCGAGAAGAACGGGAGAAGCTGCAACAGGAGAATGACTCCATCCTGCAGTCCAGCCAAAAAAAGGAAGAGGTCACCGATGATCGCCATGCAGCTGCGACTTAACCCCAAAATAGATTAAGGAAGGAATCACTGAACTCTGGTTTTGTATTCTTTTTACCCAGGCAGCCCTTCAGGACAGCCAGGTGGAACTGGAGACATACAAACAGACCCGTCAGGGGCTGGATGAGATGTACAATGTGGTTTGGAAGCAGTATAAAGAAGAAAAGCGCATTCGGCAGGTCGGCTATCACCCGGGGATCGTTGTTGTAATGATGTTGTTATACAGCTGACTGTTGCTGCAGTGCTCAGATGAACATGTAGGTTGTGTTTGTCTCAGAGCAGCGCGTTGACTTGGTGATTTATTGGATGATTTCAGGACCTGGAACGTGAGCTGGAGCTCCAGGTGGGCCTGAAGCAGGAGATGGAGGTGGCCATGAAGCTGCTGGAGAAGGACACACACGAGAAACAGGACACACTGGCAGCCCTGAGACTCCAGCTGGACCAAGTCAAGACTCTGAACCTGCAGATGTTCCAGAAAGCTCAGGTAAACCCACCTCAACTCATACTTAACCCCATTAAGAGAGGACACACCAGCCAACAGCCTGTGCAACTCCACAGGACTCGGAACAAGAGGCAGAGAGGAAACATGCGAAGGCTGTGCAGCTGGAGCAGAGGATGAACGACATGGAGAAGGTCATTATGGAGCTCGAGCAGAGGTATGGATGGGGGGGAATCCCATGTGTTGAACTTCCTGTGACCCATCGACATCTTTTTAATTGTTTGTGCACGACAGACTAGAGAACTCAGAGCAAGAGCACAAAGAAAGTGACCAGTCAGACAAAGACATGAAGATGGAGCTGGAGGGGAAGGTGGACGCTCTGCAGAAACAACTGACTGACCTGGACACGCTCAGGTTGCCGTTAAATAGATGATCAGATAGGAAAATGCTAGTCAGTGTTTAAACATTGTAAGGCATGTGCGTGAGCGGTTCAAGATATTGTAACAATTGCCGTGTGATGTGGCTGCATCTGCTCTCAGGCTCGGTTTGGAGAACGATTTGCGCGCTGAGAGGGAGCAGAGGCAGAGCCTGCAGAAATCTCTGCAACGGGAGCAGGACAACAGCGGCGAGCTGCGCACGCAACTGCAGCAACTCCAGGGCCTGCACGAGGTCAGTGGGGAAGTACGGAGGGAGTCTGGACGCGCTGACAAACGCAAAGCTCTGTCCGACGTGTTCACTGTGGTCTGATGGAACAGGAGCTGCGGAGTCTGAAGGAGGAGAAGCAGCAGCTGCAGCAGAAGTGTGAGCTGCAGGAACAGACCCTGCAGGAGATGGGACTGCACCTGAGCCAGTCAGTGCTGCTGCCACTTCCTGTCACCAATTCACGTCCAGTTCTGTTATTTATGGTCCTCTCATTTTTATTAAAGGTCCAAACTAAAGATGGAGGACTTTAAGGAAGTCAACAAGGCACTGAAGGTACAATCACTGACACGTTTGGGGCATTCTACTAAACTGTGAGTGATTATTTTGCGTTTTGCTGGTGTTAGGGCCACGCCTGGCTTAAAGATGACGAAGCTACTCACTGCAAGCAATGCCAAAAGGAGTTTTCCATCGCACGCAGGAAGGTGAGCCCCACCTTTCAAATGTTACCTGTCCCTCGTAGGCATCACTGGGAACTGTCCGTGTTTGTGTTGCAGCACCACTGCAGGAACTGTGGAGACATTTATTGCAGCAGTTGTTCCAGCAACGAGCTGGCGTTGCCCTCCTACCCTCGGCCAGTGCGGGTGTGCGATGTGTGTCACACCTTTCTGCTACAGCGGAGCTCTTTTGGTTCTTCCTGATGAAACATGAGAGCTTCTGCTCTTGGTTTGAGATCTCAGCCGTCACCCCCAACGGGAGGAGCTTGTTTAGTTCATACTAATACTTTAAGAGGGTGAGGTTTGGTCAGGCTAACCACTATATTTTGGATTTATTACCTGCGAGCTGCTCTTGAGGATTATTTCTCTGGCTAGTTGATGACACATGTATTTTGCTCTAATTGTCATCTGCTCTGAAATGTGCAAATTTTCAGTGTAAATGACTGTAGAATGTTTAAATTTAGAATGTAATATAACAAGACTTTTGTGAAGCGCGTCAACTTCTTGAAATGATTACTACAAGGTTTTGGTTTTTTTTACGTCATTCTTTGATAAATGAATAAATTCCTTATTTGTAATGGTCGTTTCAATTTGATGTTCAAGACATGTTTATTCACTTTGTGCACAGAAAATACAAATAGCATTTGAAGCAGTAGAAACCTTCAAGTCGGCCCATTTCACACTCGCTTGCCTTAGGCACAGCGCTCACTCCGAGACGCTGTTCTATCAACGGTCACACCTTAAGAAAACAAAACATGTCCTGATGTGAACACCCATTTCCGAGTCACTGAAATTAAAAACTAAATTTGATATGCCTGAGTCTTCCAACTTGATATACTCAGACATGATTGTGAACACTGAGGAACAGCCAGGTGCTTCGAGATGAATTAACAAAAACATAAAAATTTAAAGCATCATTAAAATGGGTGAAATCAGGCAGAAAGGACAACAGTGATTTTGACAAATTGTGACAATGATATCGCTTCTGTCCAAAGTAATCCACTTTACAAAAACTACAAACCCAACCCCTCTATCTTGAAATACCCTTCCCTGTGTTTACTGTGAGACCTTCCAATCCTTTCAGCAAAATGCTGTTAAAACAAAATATTTAATTTTAATGAAAAAATAATAATTACATTCCCCATCCCCCTCCCAGTCCATTCATCGACCCTCTGCTTCCTCCTCCTCCACCGCCATAGTAACTGCTTCCCATTCCGCCCTGGTTACCTAACAAGAGAAAGAATACACACTATAGGACCACAGAGTTCTTATATGAAATACAGAAAGGATCAGTTCTGCCATTTAGGAAAGACATTTGAATTGTCTGAAAGGCTCCAGCTGAACAGAACTGTAGTGCGCAATAGTATCAGTGTTAATACTGTAGTAATGTAGATTTCTTAAATGAGAATTAACACTCACTATAGTCATTGTAGCCACCCATGTTGCCTTGGCTGCTATATCCTCCAGAATAACCCGAGCTCAGCTGCCCACCGCTGTAGGATGACTGGTTACCTGTTCAGAAGATAAAACCCACCAAATTGGAATCTTTAACCACTGAGTCTGTTTTGGGCAGGTTGCAAAATACAGGATACACATTCCATCCTGTACTTACCCATGCCGCCCATCATTTGACTGCCATATGAGCCGTTACTGCCACCTGCTGTTGAGTTCAGGAACAGCTCTACATAGCGGTGCTCTGAAGGGATAAGTGACAACTCGGTAAACAGCAATAATCCAAGTGCAAATGGAACAAGTATGATTCAGCACATTGTAGAAACTCACGCATGTTGGCTTTGTCTTTAGACATGGCTGCCACAGCATCTTCATGTGTTGCAAATTCGACGTCTGCCTCCCCCGTCACCCTGCCATCTGGGCCAACTTCAATGTGGACCCGTACTGGATTCAGCGGCGAGAAAAACTAAAATAGACAAATCAAGGTGTTTGTTTAAGATATGCAGCTAGTCATATTTTGTAGTTTGTCCTCTGACATACATTGTAGATGTCTGTCTCTGTTGCTCTGTATGGCAGGCCTCTCATATGGACACAGTGGCCTGTTGTACTCTGGAAAGAAGAGCCGCCGTCGCCATACCGCCCATCTGAATATTAAAGAGATTAGCAAAATTATAGGAGCCAAGGAATTACTTTCAACTCTTATTTATTCTACTCTTTGCATAAAGGCTCTCAAATACTGCCACAGATGACCATATCTGGCACCCACCTCCACCATATCCTCCGCGACGCATTCTGTCATAGGATCCCCCTCGGCCCATCATGTTGTAGCCTCGGCCACCAGATGGTCGGTCGTAAGGGCCAGGTCTCTGCATGCCCATGGGCTTCCGCTGTGGTTCATAATGGGTCCGCACTTCAGCACGGCTACTCTTGAAGATCTCAATGTACCTGAGAGCATATGCACGCTGCAGTGAGCACACTGGGGCGCGGAAGAGATGAGCCTGAATTGTCTAAATACTGAAACTGAGCTATGGTGACGCGGTCATAGTGTAATCCAGAGTAAAATCTGCACTTACTGATAATTATTTATAGAATAAGTTAAGAACCTACTGAGGCGACACATGAAGACCAAATTGAGAAGGGTCTTCGGAATATTTACGCTCGTCTTACGGCTACCTACTGAGAGGTTCACGAGGTGCCCTGTATCGTTACCGTGATAGCCACTGTACTGGTTTTAAAGGGACAAAATGGGCTCCAGCCATTTTCAATCCTCTAAGCATTACCTGAAATATTGGGCTCCGAAACCATGAGTACAGTGGCCCTCTTGTTTTTCCACCTGGAGATTTCTTACCATTTATCAAACTGGAATGGCAATTAATGCCGAGACACCAATTCTGCTCAAACTGTGTAATTACATAGTTATTCATCATATGTTTCAATGGTGTCCAAGCATTAATCTTCTTTAAAAAATGTGAGTGGTGTTTTTTTAAACTTTACTGCAGTTTACTTACATTTTTGGGTCAATCTCTTTAATTAGTTGATATTAGCACAGTATTGGAATTTGCATTCAGATTAAATATTGAGGGTGCACACCATGAGAAAATCAACTTATCCAGCCAACCAACCAACCATCCCCACCTGTGCCCTATTCTTTCCTTGTGTTTCTTTAGAGCCTTTTCAGCTATATCCTGTGAAGCAAACTGCACGAAGGCCTCCCCCGTACTCCTCCCCTGGATGTCCACCGGCAATGTTATCCCATTTGGCACGATTTCCAACCCTTCAACCCAAGGACAGATAACCCCAGCAGGGGACATATTAAATCACATACCCAATCACAGAGAAAAGTTTCTCTAAAGAGAGAGAGAAAAACTTATGGAAAACTCTACACATCATCAAACATACCAGCTCTGTTTCGTCCAGTGACTGGTCATTTACTAACATTTGTTCTAGTGGGGATAAAATAGAAATGAGAGGAAAGAGGAAGAATATGGACACTGTTTTGGACATCAGGATAGTATTGGTGTGTTGATGAAGAGAAGAGGTCTTAGTGATGACATGCTTGCCCATTAGGAACTAATCACTTGGCAGAATATGTATATAAGAAAAGGATATGTAAAGACAAGGGTTTAAGGAAAAGATTAAAGGACACCGCTACTGGAACAGGACTTGTGTGGTGAAGTGGGAACAAGTCCATCACTGTATCCTTACCACTACGCAAAGACAACTTATCCAGAGTAGTTTTCAAGTGGCTTTTCTTGTGAACCATATCAAGGAATGGTGTGAAAATGGGCTTCAGATGGATATGATGGGCAAAAATAGGAAAGGCATTTGAATGGCAAATTAAAAGGTCTTTGAGGAGTAGCACAAATCAAAGTTACAACCAGCGGTTTTTTCAGGTGCCAAACAATAACCACACATAACTAGCTGTAACCAAATACAAATTTGCATTGTTTTGCCCAGACACGAGCTGTTGAATAATTAAAGAAGAAAAGAAAGACGGAAAAAATAATTTTCAATAAGTAAGACTACATTATGGAGGGTCGAAATGTAACTCTGCAACATTTGCATTTACCTGAAAAAAACTGTACTATCTCCTCCTTGCTGCAGCCAAAAGGAAGGCCTCGAAGCCGGATGAGCCCATCTCCAGCAGTTCCCGGGCAGTTTGGACCGGTGTGCTTCATGACCCAGTCCATTTCAACGTTGTTGGACTTAAAAACTACAATCCAAGACAAAGAGCAACGAGCTATTATTGAGACCATCCAAAGCAGCACTTGTGTGCCAGCGGGCATACGCACCCTCGACATATCGGTGGCCCATGGTCTCTCTGTCCTTCTTCACTGCCACTTTGAGGTCTTCCTCTGATTCCATCTCCACAAATGCCTCGCCGCTGGGGCGCCCCTCTCGTGTGTAAGTAAAGTGGATAGCACCTCCATTGTTTATAATTTTGCAACCTGTATTAAAGATGTGGAAATGCTTTGTTTAAATGGGGGGGGGGGGGGGGGGGGGGGGGGGGGGTTTAAAATCTTATATAGATAGGTAGTATAGAATACGAGTGCTTACCTGAAAAAAATCTCTGTACTTCATCCACTGAGCAGGACCAAGGTAGACCCCTGATACGAACCACATACCCTTCATCAGCCATAACTGGTCACGGTCCTGAGAAAAGAGTAGCGACAGACCATCAGCTTGTATAACAATTTTAGTAGCTCTCAGCTCTAGAGGAATGATGAACGTTTAATAGTTTGGGTGTAACGGTGCAGTTAGTGCCATCTTGAGTATCCGTTACCGGGAAGTTGCATATAATTACAAAACCGAAATCTAGATTTTTTTCCCCCTGAAACTCTATCGTACAGTCGCCCATAGTTTCGTTTCAGAGTATTGCCGCTGAAATATCAGAACTAACCTTGCAGAGCATCGTCGCACAAAAAGAAACGGAACCTAAAGGTAGCAGCTAACGTGGCTAGCGGTACAATGTGCGCTCAGTACAGGAGATTTCCAGCGTTAAAAGAGCGTCCCTATAACGTTAACGGGTGACCAAATAAGCATTTTGCAATTATAAGTTATTCGTGAGAACATCTTATTTTCGGCTGGTTGAGATGGTGGCTGGGTTACACACATTCAATCACGTTACCGCACCCAGACACAAGAACAAAAGCGGCCCTTTCATTCGGCGCCATGTTATTAGCTTTAGCGTTTAGCTAGCCCACAGACTAGCATTCGCTTTCTGTATTAAAACTGAGCCTCGTCTAACTGATAGGCGCATTACATCTCAGTGGAGAAAATGGCATAGCAGTTTCAGGGTCAATATCTAAAAGATATGGGGTTTAAACCTTTTACCTGAATCAAGCGTAGAGAAAACACGCCGGAATGTGTGACCACTGGACCCTCCAGTACGTAAGAACACTACTGAAAGCGGGCAATTGGTTGCCAGAAAATCCTAACCTTCTGATTTAATAAATTTTAAAGCACTTTTAAAGAAGTCGCTGCTAATGCATGGTCGACCACAATAGACGTATTTAGCGTTTTAAAGTGAACCTTAAATCATTGCGAGTGAAGCTATATACACGGATTTTGCGCCAAATGTTTTTTGGACGTGTTAGCACAACTGGCAACCCCTGATAATTGACCAATAGGCATCAAGCGGCCCTCGGCCACGCCCAGATGCGATGACGCGCCCGCCAGGCCCTGGCTGGCCGTCTGTACCTCTTGGCTGGCCTAAACTCCAGCGTAACCCTATTTGCTATGGGCAATGACTAACTTGTAATGGGTAATCATATTTGTAAGGCGTTTACTATGATCGAGGCACCGGGACAAAAATATAGTGGCTCAATTTGGCGACGGAGGATCCAAATGAAGAGATCCTGTGTGCTCTTACTTAATGCCATTCTTCTTGTGATTTGGCTTCTACGACCATAAAGCTTTTACAAGATGGCTCGGCCAGGGCCAAAACATAATATTGAGCCCGTTTGTTATCATGCATGTCACTTTCGTATATCATTTGTATCTATATTTAACCTCTTTTGACATGTTGCTACTTTCTAACAATGGCCAAACTGTTGACACGGACTCTATCACGGGTAGTGACTCAGGTCCAGTGCATATTGGTAATTTGGATTAGGGCAAATTGGATTAGGGCAAAATATGCAGAGAAAAGGCATCTGTAAAATTTTAGAAAAGTTTTTCATATTGCAGTTTGATCTTGATGATTAAGCATCATTAAATACCTATAATTTTGCCATTTGTTATCTCTTTTTAGAAGTGACATGTAAAACTTGGTGCATTATATATAATTTTAATGTGCTTTTTTGAACCCCTGACAGATAATCGAAATTCATGTTAAAATAAAATACACGAGTTGAATGTCTAGTATATATTTACAGCAAAAATGCTACTGCACATTAAGTTTTGTTTTTTAAGAACCGTGATGAGTTTACCTGTCTTTTCTCTTGCCAGTGACTGCAGGTTGTCTTCAGTACTTATTTGAATTCTACCGTTTGCTCAAGTTTAATCAACAAACAAGCTTATTTACTATGTGGGTTTCTAGCAAATTGATGTCTTCGTACAAAACTCTTGAAGTAAGTGGCAAAAATTCAAAACAGATGCCCCTAAATTCACTCGGTCATCTATTTCTGGACTCCCAAACAGAGTTTACATGAACTAGTTTAGCTAGCTCCCAGTTAAGTTAGCCTACCATGTCATGTCTTGACGTTCGTCTACAGCCTCGTGATATCGGTAAACCTAACGTGACGTTGCGCTATATCACGTGAAAGACACTTACGCTAGCCAATTAAAAGCAGAGCCCGTCCCCGCTGGACCAATGAGCTTCCAGGGATTTCCTGTAGAGGCAGTCCTTCTGAGAAACAGTGCGTATCGGGTTAGGTTGTTAGAAAGTTAATGGCTGGGGGAAAGAGATCCTCCTCAACCGTCGCTTCGGGAGAGTTTGTGGATTCCCTGAAGTAAAACAAGCCAAATTCCCTAAAGGAAGAGCCTGGAAGGACGTTTAAGTCAACAGCTAGCTCGATAACACACGTATAGTGAACATAAGTATGCAGGATGCAGTAGCCGGGACGGCAATGCTGACGGACGGCTTCGAGGACGAGATTGACTCGGTGACTCCTCGCTCCCCAGTGGCAGGGATGGGGGTAGGAGCGACACCAGGAGGAGTCGGACTAGGGGGCATTGGGATTGGTGTTGGCGGAAAGAAAGTGCGTTTATACGGCGAACCAAGTGGACCTGCTGCAGAAAGACTGGATTTCAAACTGGCTGCCGCGGCCGTCCTCTCCTCTGGTCCGGGATCCGGCAGCGACGAAGACGAGGTTTCAGAGGTAGCTAAGCTACGCTAGTTAGCTAAGCCTTAGCAAATAGCTAGGCAACATTCCTCTTCCTCTTCTAGCACAGGCTGGCTGAGCTAGCGTTAGAGTTAGCTCGCAGTTGGCAACCACCCCAAGGCCGCTAAAAATTTGTAAATTTAACCCACATTTCGTGGGAGTAGCTGTTATTGACAGGTTAGGTGCTTACGGGGCGTTGTGATGTATGTCATTTATGATGAGACACAATCACTTGTCAACGCTGAGAAGCGCAAATGTTTTATTTATGCAGCGTAGGCTGCGACCACGGCCTAGTTCGGGTGGAAGCGTAGACGGCCTCGTTTGGTGATGTCGTCTCGTAACACCCATCGCAAGTTTGCAGCTCTTTCAACAGCTTTCCAGCTCACGAAGGATGCTTATAAGTCTACGGAGATGTACAACCATCCCCGTCGCTACGAGTTTATACATGTGGGACAATTACGTCACATTTTCAAAAAGCGTAAATAAACTGCGATCGCTCCCTAACTTTTGGATACGTTTCGATCAAGTTCACCCCGTCTGGCGGATCGCCACTCATCGTCCTTAGGTGTTGACTAATAAACCCGTTTTTGTTTCCTGTCTGTAATCAGCACAACGATCTGTTTGCTTCAGCTGCATTGCCACAGTTTAGAGTAACGATTTCGGCGTGCATGCGGTGGAAGCTGCTCATGGCCAGCTGATGACAACTACACCTGAACGCACTTGGGCCATTTTAGATTACACAGAACTTTTTATTTTCCCACAACACCTGTTTGACACGTCTCCAGGTATATTTTGTTCTCGGAGGCCGGTGTGATCGAGCGAGATCTGGACATTACACTTGGCAGATTCCTCGCCGTAGCATGTGATCACATCTAGCAGTGGGGAGTCCTCATATTAAATTGCTGTAGGGTAATTAAGGATTTCTGGCCGTTGTGGTCTAATTAAGTTTAGCTTATAGAACAATCTCAGCCGACTGGAGAGTGAAACCCATCACACTTTGTTGCTCGCTAAAAGGATTTGCACAAAACTGTTAAAGTTATTAGTCTAATAACACTTTCATGGTATGTTATGTACTTTATCACACCCCCCTCCCCCCAAAAAAGTTGATGTAGCAATTTACTGCCAAAAGCACTGTAATCGTGAAGTCATGGGTGTGGAGAGAAGTTGCTCTGCAGAGCAGGACACATTACCTCCTGAGCTGAGCTCAACTAATGCTTTACTCAGGACCACATGTCTGGCACTATAAACATGACAATTTAACATGTCAAAATGTCAAACGACATTAGTTTTGTACAGTTGCAGAAATATTGCAGTTCCAATAAAGTGGAAACAATGATTTGTGCTAATATAATCAAGTAATTGTGGAGAATTGCTGTCGTTGCTCTTCAGTTGTTGAGTTGTGCGCTGGTTTGGACATGCAACACATGGTTTATGGTTTAAGCTAAACTTATGTTCATTGTGCATGAATCAAAATATTGCCATTAAGTAGACATGACCTTGTTTTGCCCATCACCAGACCAGTATCCTTTCTTTTGCATGCCATGTATTTATGTGAGCAGACGCTGTAAAATCACCTGCTGGGCATAAGCAAGCACAATCATACAATTAGAGGAGGTTGCTGTGCCCACAGATGCACCAGTTCTGATTTAAACACTGGCTATTTCAATTAGTTTGTTAATGTCTGACCTTAGTGTCATTTCCATTATCACACAGACAATTAAAATGTAAAAGGGTATTTTTCCCCTGCGTTTTCCTCCAGCTGAAAACTCGCTGCTCCAGGCAGCAACTAAAATCAGAGCCCCTGGATTAAGCAAATGCCATTCTAGGCCTTTCCACTTCTCTGGATACCAACACTCGGGCAACTGTAGTTCATTAATGGTGAAGACTGATGCCCATTGTTGATTACAAAGGCCCCGGTAGAACTACGTTTCCCATGAGCAGCTTTGTGCTGCGTTCCTTTCGTACAGTTGAATTCCGCTGCGATGTTGAATGCTGACTGTCAACACATGTAGCCTGAGCTGCTGCTGCCTGCATATGCAGACATGTGGAACTGTCAGAGGCTGTTTTCAACATCCATTACCGACAGTTCTCTCAATATCTTTTAAAATAGGGCATTTTAGTACGTCAACAACTGCTGTGCTCTGTAGGGCCGAGGACGTTCATCGGGAATAATATATTTCCTTTTTTCTGCCCACATCGTCTGGGTGAACCCGATTTAAAAACTGCCAGGGTTAATTTAAATCACAATTTTCTAATGGCATTATTGCAGCATTGCCAGCCATGAGGTTCTGGAGCACAGCTGTATTTGATGCTTCCAGCTCACAGATTCTTTGTGATTGTCCTCCTTGATTGAGGAGAAAATTTAAAAGAGCTTCTATAAATGATAATTAAAGAACATTTTCAATCTTTCAGTAGTAAATGGTGGTGCTACATCATCTGAACAAACCAGATGGGGAGTGCTTGTTTCTCCTGGACTCTCACGCTCACAACTTATACTGTATCTTGATGCTGAGCGGATCTCTACAGGAAGCCCAAAACTCTTCTAAAAACTGATAGTTTACACTGTTTCTAATGGCAATCTTTACATCCAGTGGGAGGTGTTTGCTCCGTTTAGTCACTAGTTTCTCCTATGGGCGTTGACAACCCGGTAAGGCAGAATCAAACGGTCTGAGTCGACTTATGTGTAGAGGTGGGTAGATGTCAGTGGGCTTTAGTTTTTACTCCTGTTTCATCCAGTTACCTCTCAGCTGTTTTCTCACGTGCTTGGATTTTCTAGGGCTTTTTTTTTGTTAAAGGACTCCATAAATAAACAAGTGTGCTCCAAAGCTTCTTTTAGTCAATGCCTTACGAGTGGACACCGTTTTCTGACTGTTATCTGAATATTTTCCTTAATTCTTGCAGGTGGAGTCATTCATTTTGGACCATGAGGACCTGGATAACCCCATCATGAAATCGGCGTCAGAATTGCTTTTGTCCAGCGCCACAGATGGTGTCGATTTAAGGACTGTTGATCCAGAGACGCAGGCCCGACTTGAAGCTCTACTGGAAGCTGCAGGTACGACTACTTCATCTGACCTTTATAGAGACTTGGTTGACATTTGAGACTTACCTGATATTCATTTGTAGTTGTTGACACACCCTTTTTGGGATAGACTGCAGTGTGTCTCTCGCCCTCTGTTCAGCCATTGAGGGTGACGACACACGCGCTGCCTAAATCCTCATGAAGCCGGACTCCCCTGTAGTTTGTGTAATGGGGGCCCTGTGTGGGCCAGTGGTGGGTTTGCGGCTGTAGATAAGATTCATTGATGGAGTCCGGGGGCTTTAGGAATTTCACGGGAATAAAGTGTGCACGCCTGACCTGTCTTCCCAGAAAGTGTAAATTTAACGCAAAGCTGTGTAGGTTTCTAAGCAATGTCGGAGCCTCCCTCTGCCTATATCACATTGAGTTTGGATTGTACTGCGCTCTAAAATGGTGTTGACAGAGGCGAGTCTGGATTAACACAGATGACAGATTGAGTTTGATAACGGGTCCTTACACAGCTAGAACACATTTAAACCCTGCTAGCTTTGCGTGGTTTACGTCTGCACAAAATGTTAACAATAGTCAGGAAAATGTAGTGTGATTTAAAGTTCGGTTAACACTTTCAGCGACGGTGTTAGGCAGTCCATTTTGATCAGTCGATCGGGGCTGAGTGTCCCGGCCTTGTTAGGGCTTACAATTATTGCCAAGCAGATTATCGCCGCCACACACTTCAGCCTCTGCACTGTTAAAACATCCTGTGGTAAACAGCTAATGACCAACCTTCTATTGCCTTTCCTTCCCTGTTGGTTGAAGGTTGCCGGGTTATTTCACCTGGTTACTGTGAAGGAGAACAGTAATGTTGTGGCAGGAAGATTTAGTCGAAATAGTTTCAAATGAACCCCAGTAATACTACTACTAATGAAAACACTGATGAATGCAAGGTGAGGCTAATATTGTCCGGAGAGCAGTGTGTATGTGGCATCTGTACGTGTGCGTGGCTGTCTGCAGTCAGCAACGGTGTGAAAGTGTGTGGAGGGCGAGTTGCTGCCGAACACTGAGCGGGATATGCAGAGATCATTTGTGAGTGTGTCCCAGCGTGCACCGCCTGTAATCATTGATGCAGCTGTTGGACCAGTTCCAACACGGCACATTCGCTACGACTAAGCGAATGCTGAATAATGCGATGCAACATGCTGAACACACCACGGTGACGCGTCTGCTTGTAAACATAGTTTATTTTAGGCCAGCAGGTTTGCACTCGGCACGTTTTTTGTGGCATTTCCATTGGGTTTGGAAAAACGGTGTAAGCCGAAGCCGTCTCAAACTGTGTGTAATGCACTGTGATAGTAATGAATTAGTTGAACAGTGTTAGGAAGATGGTGTTAAAGAATGTTAAAAGCATCCACGGGTATGAAAGAGAGGGGAGGATGAATCCTTTGCATTTGCTGAGTCAGGAAAGCATGACCACTATCTCAGAGGAGCGACCAGTGAAGCAGTTTTTATCACTATTTTGCCTTTTTTGTTTTGTGTTTTGGAGAATAAATTGTATATTAAAATGAGCCAGCATGTTGCAGAAACTGTGGATTTAGAGTTGGTATTTTTAATTATTGGAGTGAAAACTTATTTTTCCTAAAATTCCTGTTTTCTGTGGTGGAAGAGGTCGGATTTAAACCCACGTGTGTCGAGTTCATTAAAAAACATCACCTTTATCTCCTAATGGAGCAGATAAAAGTGCACAATTAGCATGGTGAAGCAAATTAACTACTAACCCCTAAAGAGGATCATTAATCAAGTGGATCAAGTAATTATTAAAATTTGTTTGCAGCAAAATGATATGTTCAGGTGCTGGGACACACAGTTTATAGTTACAATCCATCTTCCTTTTTTATTTTTTAAGAAATTATTTTATGGCTGTATATTCCATTTCTAAAACATGTGATCTTGAAATTAGAACAAAGAACTGTCTTTGAAACTTTCTATGGCAGGTTTAGCTCCATATGTGCAGCAAAGAGCAATCGTCTGGCTTACACGGTGTAAACGGCTTCCTTCGACTCCTTTTTGTGTGACGTTTTTGGCTGGAAAAGGTTGCAAATCACAACGGTAGACATATTTGTGCTGAAAATCTGGTGGGCCATCCATAGGAGAGCTTAAGATTTTATTCTGTGAGAAAGAAAACACTGGTGTCAGCATCTGCCCTCCTTTATTTGTGTGTTGTCATGTAGGTCAGATATGAATGACAACCTGTTAGGTTAACTACCAGTGTGTGAGGGAAAACACATCTTATAAAATAATATGCATACATTTAATAGTAGCTAGAATTTATATGTAATTTTTGGGCTATAACTTCTGCTTCCTCCATGAAGTCTTAATAAAAGTAGGTTTCTATTGCTGGCAGTCTCAGCTTTGATCCACACATTTGTGTCTTCCCATATCAACTACAAAGTGATGTACAGTCCCCACTATTATCATGCATAATTGATCTGTAATCAAGGTGGAATACCCACTGAAGTTTTACACAGTAAATTGTCCTCAGTGTTTACAGTTGAGAAAGTGTTAATGTTAATTTGCCTTTTAAATCTTCAGATCATTATACATTGTTAGAATTTTAATTTTTTGGAACAAAACCAATTGAGAATCAGACTTTCTCACTGTTTTCTAAGTTCGACCATGTCTCTCCACTTTAAAGAACACAACATTCTGTTGGTTTTGGCCACAACTGGGCCATCAGGGTCATCTGCCTGTATAGCGCATGAACACATATGGTTTATATACAGTAAAACATGAATGATTTACCCAACCTCCTGTTTCCTTCTACTTTGAGCTCCATTGTGAAATGGTTGTCTGAAATGGTTCTATGTTTAGCTCAAGTCACGGGCTCACTGATGGAAAACTGGGAAGCCCTCAAGGACCAGTGGTAACTTATTTTGGGCCAGTAAATTTATTGAGGCCGAAGCCAAGATGTCAAGAGCCACCACGTTATTTGTTTTTTCTTGCCTACTTTTTACGTGATTCCCCCAAAAGCTGACAAACTTTAAGAGTTTAAGAACTTGCTATTCTGTGATGCACATATATGAATAGATGACATTTTGATTTTGTGTGGTTGTTTTTTTTCCTCTGGAGTCATGAAAAGAATGTATATTCACAAATGCGTTTGCATTTTCTCTGTTTCTCCTCCTTCTTTTTGGGTGCGCTCTTACTCACCTGCGTTCTACAATGGATCTTCTGGCGTGCTTCGCTGTCATTTGCCATCAAACGCGGCAGGCATCGGTAAACTCTCCACCGCCGATGGTAAAGCCTTTGCAGACCCCGAGGTGCTCCGGCGCCTGACGTCCTCTGTGAGCTGTGCCCTGGATGAAGCTGCAGCCGCCCTGACTCGTATGAGAGCTGAAAATACATTGAACGCCGGTCAAGCTGACAAGTATGTATCTTGCCTATACTGACACTCGCATTAGCTGTTTATCCTGCATGTACTTATATCGGTGTCGATCCAGTTGTTTGCGATTCATTGCTTAATGTGAGACAAAACTGTTCTCACCTGCCACAGTGGCGGTAATTGTAGCAGTCTGGTTATTTTCAGCCGTAGTTTAGCAGAAGCGTGCTCGGATGGGGACGTCAATGCCGTACGCAAGCTGCTGGATGAGGGACGTAGCGTCAACGAACACACAGAAGAAGGAGAGAGTCTGTTGTGCCTCGCCTGCTCAGCTGGTTACTATGAACTTGCACAGGTGTGTAATGTTTTTGCTTTTAATTATCGGTTCACCTGCAACCAGCTTTTGTTTTTTTCAAAGGATCGCTAATGATTATTCAAGCTATGGGTCAGCATCATCTATGATGAAAGTTAAAGGGCTTTAATCTTAAATGTTGCCGACTGCTTATATAAAATATATACTATAATATTAGTACTAGTTAACTTATAGAGTTCAACAGTTGAACAACGTATAGGAAGACGGCTCGAATCTCTCCAAGTGTCTTTCTTCTCTAATCCGAATCAGTCTTTTATCTGCCACCTCAATCAGCAATCCTTGCACAGAGGCTAACCCTTGAAACCCTTGAATTAGGGTATTTATTTTGAGTGTAAGTCACAATGTGTTTCTAGTTTAATAATGTTGTCGCGTGTTTATAGTTTTGTAAATGAGTCTAAACATGTTTGTCTTTATTCTAATGAGTTTGGATTTTATTCTTAGGTTTTGTTGGCCATGCATGCCAACGTCGAGGACCGGGGCATAAAAGGGGACATAACACCACTAATGGCTGCTGCCAGTGGGGGTTACGTGGACATTGTGAAGCTGCTTCTGGTCCATGGGGCTGATGTCAATGCACAGTCCTCCACAGGTAGAAATAAATATGTTGGAACTTTCTGTCCAGGTTTGCGGATGCACAATAGGAAATTACATTTTGTTGCACATAGACAACTGTCTATAAATAAACAGTATATCTTTGCATATCAATTTGGGCTGTACACAAATGTTTCACTCTGTACAGGAAACACGGCTCTAACGTACGCATGCGCTGGTGGTTTCATCGACGTGGTGAAAGTACTGCTGAAAGAGGGTGCTAACATTGAGGACCACAATGAGAATGGACACACACCTCTCATGGAGGCAGCCAGTGCTGGGCACGTAGAAGTAGCCAGGGTACTTCTAGAGTATGGTGCTGGAATCAACACACACTCTAATGAGTTCAAAGAGAGTGCGCTCACACTTGCCTGCTATAAAGGTCAGAGCTCTGGTTCTGCTGTGCTATTAGCAAATTATTCTAAAATTACATTGGGACCACCTTTTAAAAGGAAATAATTTGATGATTTCTGTTTTTTGACTTGGTCGTGTGCAGGTCATTTGGATATGGTGCGTTTTCTGTTGGAGGCTGGAGCAGACCAGGAACACAAAACAGATGAGATGCACACAGCGCTGATGGAGGCCTGCATGGTGAGCATCTGACCCAAACCATTCCACCTCAAACTTTTACTGACATTTTCCAGTCAATTCTTATTCCAAGTCAAACTTATTTTGTTGTTTGCAATGCTTCATGCATTCCTTTGGGCAGCAACTTAGTGTTTTATCTGTTAACAGTTGTGAGAAAGGCTCTCGAATGAATTCAGTGTTCAGTCACATCTGTAATCAGTGATGATTCGGTGCTGTGTTTACCAATGTCAACAATACCTTTACTTGGAAAAAATCAGCAAATTTGTAGGATTTTCATGTCTTGTCCTAACGTTATTGAGGTGCTTATTTCTACATTCTGTCTCGCTGTCCCAGGATGGCCATGTTGAGGTGGCAAGGCTGTTGTTGGACAGTGGCGCGCAGGTCAACATGCCAGCTGATTCCTTTGAGTCCCCCCTTACCCTTGCAGCATGTGGAGGGCACGTGGAGCTGGCAGCCTTGCTCATAGAAAGAGGAGCCAACTTGGAGGAGGTGGGTGATGAAATGGATGCCCAAATGCCAAAACAAGTTTCATCCCGCAGTGTCTGTTTGTTTTTGCTGTAATGAATATCCTTGAACTTTTTGATAGTTAACTGTCCTGCTCTTACTGAAATTAATTGCATTGAATGTCACACAGTTAAGTCTTAGGATGGCACAGTTTGAAACGGGTGCTAGGTTTCAATTTGCCTTGGGAATTTAAAGCACAATTAAGTAGTTAAACAATTTAGAATCTGGGAGAGTGAAATAATGGAAAATGTATAAATGTCTTTGTTAGTTTCTAAAATGCCAAAGTTTTCTCAGTTAGGAGTGGAGGAAAAAAGCAGACACAGGCCAATCGTGAGGTTTGCATGCAGAAAGTTATGCTTTTCTCCTGGTTTTTTTAACCATTGTCACTGTTGATGTTTAGGTCAATGATGAGGGCTACACCCCCCTGATGGAGGCAGCTAGAGAGGGGCACGAAGAGATGGTAGCACTGCTGCTTGCTCAAGGTAGACGTGTATGCATGTAAAGGTGCACACTAAATTTTGTGACATGACAACAAAGACCTAACCAAGGGTTTGTGTGCATTGTTACAGGTGCTAACATTAATGCCCAGACAGAAGAGACCCAGGAGACAGCTTTGACTCTAGCATGTTGTGGAGGTTTCTTGGAAGTTGCCGATTTCCTCATCAAGGCGGGGGCTGACATCGAGCTGGGCTGCTCTACGCCTTTGATGGAAGCTGCACAGGAAGGTCATCTGGAACTGGTCAAATACCTCCTAGCTGCAGGTGAGCAGAGAGGAGGGAAAGTGTTACCATGGGATAATGAAGGGTCACAACTGGAATTATTTACTGGTGTCTAAAACACGTGCACAGATACGTAACAGACCCTCTATAAATAAAAATTGATTGATTGATGTATGCTTGTAATCCTAATCTTTAAAATGTTGGTTTTCAGGGGCAAATGTCCATGCCACCACAGCAACTGGTGACACAGCATTGACATATGCCTGCGAGAATGGACACACTGATGTGGCAGATGTGTTGTTGCAAGCTGGAGCCAACTTGGTATGTCATGAATCCTCATTGGACCACAGACCTATTGTTGATGGTATTTTATTGTTTCTGTCACAGTAGAAATCTGAGAAATAGGATTTTTATTTTTTTTATTTTTTTAGAAATATGTTCACATTTTGATTTAGTTATCTCCTGTTAATATCATTATATATATTTGTATTTAATTTGCTTTTTAGGAGCATGAGTCTGAAGGTGGGCGAACACCCTTGATGAAGGCAGCAAGAGCAGGACATCTCTGTACAGTGCAGTTCCTTATCAGTAAAGGTGAGTCAATGTTTTGACTGAAAGATATAAAACACTATTGGCCTCTGTTTATTTCAGTAATTTAATTTAATTTTAATTGAATAATTTAATTTCCATTTGTCTGTAAAGCAATTTTAACTCCACGTACTTTTCATTTATTTCACTTTAATGGGGTTTAACAAAATTTTAATTAAACCAGAAGCAAATAAAGGTTAAATATTTATGTGTAATTTCTTGGCCAGGTGCTAACGTGAACAGAGCCACTGCCAACAATGATCACACGGTCGTGTCTCTGGCCTGTGCCGGAGGACATCTGGCCGTGGTGGAGCTGCTGCTGGCGCATGGGGCGGATCCTACACACAGACTCAAAGTACATAGCTGACCATCTGAAAAGAGTGTATATGCGTTGCTTTGTTCAACAATCTAAATTCCTGTTTGTTTCACCCGTGCAGGATGGCTCAACAATGTTGATAGAAGCTGCTAAGGGTGGCCACACAAATGTGGTTTCCTATTTGTTGGATTATCCCAACAACATTCTCTCTGTCCCAGCCCCTGATCTTTCCCAGCTAACTCCACCTTCACAAGATGCCTCTCAGGTGAATACATGGGTTGGAAAAAATCAACTATGTCCCAATTATGTCATTTGTAAGAGTGTGACAAATGTAGAGATCTGACTGCATAAACCTATTGTTTCTTTTGTCAGGTTCCTCGTGTCCCATTCCAAGCTCTAGCTATGGTTGTGCCCCCTCAAGAGCCCGACCGAGCACCATCAAACATCAGCACACCCCAACCTGTCTCCAGCAAAGGTAATCGCATAAGGTTTTGGGCTTAGTGAGTCTTGTTAATCTCTTTAAACTAACCCGATCTGCAATGATTTGATGTTGTGCTGTTAAGTGAGCATAATGATTGACTAGTATGTCTTTCATTCATTTTAAGGCATTTCTAAACAGAGACAGGCAGCCCTTCAGCCTGGCGTCCCCGGTTCTGTTGTCCGGGGGCCAGACGCCGAACCCCTGCCACCTTTCCACTTGTGCCAGCCATTAGAGTGCATTGTGGAGGAAACGGAGGGGAAGCTAAATGAGCTAGGTCAGAGGATCAGTGCCATTGAAAAGGCCCAGCTTCAGTCACTAGAGCTCATTCAGGGGGAGCCCCTCACCAAAGACAAAATTGAGGAGCTGAAGAAGAGCAGGGAGGAGCAGGTATGATTTAGGACCTGTGTATTTGATTTTTATGTAATATTTTAATGAAAGTATATCTTTACAATCAACTCCACTGTTGACAAAGTAAGGGTGATGTCTTCCCCTACATAGGTGCAGAAGAAGAAGAAAATCTTGAAGGAGCTGCAGAAGGTAGAGCGTCAACTGCAGTTAAAAACACAGCAACAGTTCACCAAAGAATACATGGAGGCGAAGGGTTTAAAGGAGGAGCAGGAAGCTGGACACAGCCAAGGCCCAGGGCCGGGACCTGGAAGTACATCTGCGACAGGGCATCTTCCCCCCACGCCAGGTTCTCTCGTCCACACCAGCTCTGACACTGATGAAGAGTTGAACAAGGAGGGGGAGAATGAGGACCAGCCACAAGATGACGGGGAGGAGGTGAAACTCTCAGTAACTTAGTTTCTTAATCACGATATGTCTGATACTCTTCTAAACTGCCTTTTTAAATACATTGTCAGGAAGAGGAGGATGATGATGAAGATGACGATGATGATGAGGGTTCAGAGGATGAAGCTATCGGAGAAGAGGAAAATTATCCCAAACTTCCTCAGGTGGGCACAATCCTGTATAGGGATGGGCCACAGCCACCGCAGCAGCCTCCTCTACCCCCTTCGTCACAGGCCCAGCCACAGCCTCCTCCCCCGCCTCTACAGGCTGCCTTCGTTCCTATTCAACCCCTACCAGACTACAACCCCACAGACTACCCAGGAAGTCCCAGCCCAGAGTTGCAGAGGGTACTGGTGGGGCAACAGGGGCAACAGTTGGCTGCGTTGGGTCCAGGAATGATACCTCAGCAAGCTCCAGATGGGCTTATGGTAGCTACACCTGCACAGACGCTCACAGACACTCTGGATGACATCATGGCAGGTAAGTGCATTTCTTGTACTATAACTGGGATTATTATAATTTCTCATTAACCTATACTTGACCTATATTTTGTTTTCTCTTGTAGCTGTGAGCAGTCGGGTGCCCATGCTAAACGCTACAACTTCCCCCACGCCCCTCTCTCAGCCACCCACGCAGATGCCCGCAAACATTGCCTCACCCCCTTCAGTCCTACCCCTCTATCCTTCTGTTGACATCGATGCACATGTAAGATTCAGTACCAGATTTACCAAAAAGCATACATGAACTTAAGAACATGAGCTAGTAAATGTAGACCCATTCATTTATTTTTTTCGCCCCCAGACGGAGAGCAACCATGACACAGCGCTGACGCTAGCGTGCGCAGGAGGACATGAGGAACTCGTATCTGTTCTCATTGCACGGGGGGCCAATATTGAACATCGGGACAAAAAAGGTAGACATCAAAAACCTTTCAGGATTTTACAAAGAACAGAGGAGTCTAAAATGGATAATTTTATATGATTTTAAACGGTTAAAAATAAAACCAACTTCATTTTCCCCCCAGGTTTTACCCCTCTGATCTTGGCTGCTACCGCTGGGCATGTAGGAGTGGTAGAAGTGCTGCTGGACAAAGGAGGTGATATTGAGGCTCAATCAGAGAGAACCAAAGACACACCTCTGTCCTTGGCCTGTTCTGGGGGACGCCAGGAGGTGAGTGTGACTTCCAGTTCACCTTTTACCATTAAAATAATGTCTCTGTGGCATAGGAAACTCAGTCACCCTCCTGTTTTGGTCAGGTGGTTGAGCTATTGCTGCTCCGGGGAGCCAATAAGGAACACCGCAATGTTTCTGACTACACTCCTCTCAGCCTTGCTGCATCTGGGGGTTATGTAAACATCATCAAGATTCTGCTCAATGCTGGAGCTGAAATTAATTCCAGGTAAGCCAAAAATAACAATGTTACCTAAATTGTGTAAGACAAACATCTTTTCCATACAATTTTTCTAATCTGTACAATATAATCATGAAAGGCTTTACTCTGTTGAGGTAGTCACTTCTCGGAGATTAAAAGATTTCCATGAACAAAATGAAGCTAAATGATCCAATGATTCTTGTCCTTACCAGGACCGGCAGCAAGTTGGGAATCTCTCCTCTCATGCTAGCAGCTATGAATGGTCATGTGCCAGCAGTGAAGCTGCTGTTGGACATGGGTTCAGACATCAATGCTCAGATTGAGACCAACAGAAACACGGCTTTGACCTTGGCATGCTTCCAGGGGCGGGCTGAGGTTGTCAGCCTGCTTTTGGACCGTAAAGCAAACGTGGAGCATCGTGCAAAAGTGAGGGTTCTGGGATACGTTGACCACTTAATGTTGATTTATGTTTTTAGGCCTAATGTATGGGTTTTTCTTTTTAATGTAGACTGGGCTTACACCTCTGATGGAGGCCGCCTCGGGCGGCTATGCAGAGGTGGGTCGAGTGCTGCTAGACAAAGGAGCAGATGTCAATGCCCCACCTGTTCCGTCATCCAGAGACACTGCCCTAACCATTGCTGCTGATAAAGGCCACTACAAGTTCTGTGAGCTTCTTATCAACAGGTAAATGCTGTGAACCACAGTAGAATTACAGGCACACTTGAGCCTATTATAATTTCTTGCTTTTTCCGCAGGGGGGCACACATTGATGTACGAAACAAGAAAGGAAACACTCCTCTCTGGTTAGCTGCAAATGGTGGTCATTTTGACGTGGTCCAGCTTTTGGTACATGCAAGTGCTGACGTGGATGCAGCAGACAACCGGAAGATTACTCCACTCATGGCTGCTTTTCGAAAGGTGCAAACTACGACCAAGTAGAATCTTTGCATGACATGCTTCACATAATTCCCAAACTCTGCTCACTCAGTTATGCCTAAATTTTCAGGGTCACGTAAAGGTGGTGCAGTATATTGTGAAAGAAGTGAACCAGTTCCCATCAGATATTGAGTGCATGAGATATATTGCCACCATTGCTGATAAGGTAAGTAAATGAATTTCATTTTCTTCATTGATTTGTTGCTGATACATGCCGTGTCTGGACTGATAGAACTGGTTAAGATATTTGCAGGAATGTAACAACTTGTTACTGTTGCAGGAGCTGTTAAAGAAGTGCCATCAGTGTATGGAGACAATTGTCAAAGCTAAAGACCAGCAGGCAGCTGAGGCTAACAAAAATGCTAGCATCCTCTTAAAGGAGCTAGACATGGAGAAGGTAATTTTTAATCTATAAAACTGTTCTCGAGACACAGACAATACACTGAAAATTAAGATTTACATATTTATCAATTCATTTATTCATTAAGGTCTAGTAGAGAGTGTCCACTGGACTGTGAAGAGTGCAATTCAGTTGACTCTGCTACACCTTAATGGATTACTGTGACCTGGAAAATGAGAACCTACCTGGTCTCGCTTATTTAGTCAACTTTTTCTCTGACAGTCTCGGGAGGAGAGCAAGAAACAAGCCCTGGCTGCTAAACGTGAGAAGCGTAAAGAAAAACGCAAGAAGAAGAAGGAGGAACAGAAAAGGAAGCAGGAGGAAGAGGAGGGGCAGAAAACTAAGGAGGACTTGGCTGAGATGCAGGAGCAGAAGGAAGACTCCGCTGATGGTATTTTTTTTAAAAACATTTGCTATAAAACACAAAATTACCAGTTTAAAGTAAATGGCCATAACCAATTCTGTATGACTGGACACCCACCAGAAGCAGAAGTTCCTATCGAGCCTCCCAGTGCAACCACCACCACCACCATCGGTATATCCGCCACCTCCGCCACTTTCACTACAGCTTTCGGTAAGAAACGAGCGAGCGTGGCCACTACCCCTGGCACCAATCGGAAGAACAAAAAGAACAAAACCAAGGACTCTTCGCCCAGTGAACCCATCATATTACAAGATCCGCAGGTAAGCTTTGTGTTTCTTTGTATCATCATGAGCTTTGTGGAGCTAATCACTAAAAGTCTAAAGTACCTGTGTGTGCTCTGAAGGTTGCGTTAGCACAACACAAGGCTGACAAGAACAAGATCCATGGGGAGCCACGGGGTGGTGGCGGGGGTGTAACGGGTGGAAACAGCGATTCGGACCCCTTGGACAGCACCGACTGTGCCAGTGAGAGCAGCAGCAGTGGGAGCAAGAGTCAGGAGCTCAACTACCTCCCTGACCTCATCTCCTCTGCCTCCTCCTCTTCGTCCTCGTCATCCTCTTCCTCAGTCCCATCCTCAGGAGCAACCCAATCTCATATTCTTTTGCGTGGCCCAGAGAAGAGACACTGTCCTCAACTGCAGACTGAGATCAAGATGGACAACAAGGTCACAGTTTCCATCTCAAAACCAACACAAAAGTGAGTCCTTGTTGGAAAACTGGTTGCAGATTTTTTTTGTAATGTTTGTGAAGTTACGGTAGGTTGAAAGAGTTGAAACATTTCATATTCATTGTAAGTGTTTGTAATTAGATTTGCCTTTGTGTAGCTGTTGTGAACTGATGGTGTGAACAAATCTAACCTGAAGTTCATTCACTTCTTCACAGAACCCCAGATGTGGTCGACTCCACCTCCAACTCCTTACCCTCACCGTTCAAGTCTATGGCTCTTCCTGTCTCCTCACCCAACAGTAAACTCAGTCTCACGAGCCCCAAGAGAGGCCAGAAGAGAGAAGACGGTTGGAAAGAAGTAGTCAGAAGGTCGGTGCTCTTTTTCGAAAGCCATTTATATTGAATGCTTTAAATGTTTGTTTGCAAGATTTATTATACACATATTTTAATTAGATGATAACCTGCATACACAGCAGTGTTGGCTGCATTTTAATTTCATTTTAGCTGTTCATATTTTTTCATTCAGTCATGGGATTCTTTATGCCATTAGTACCGTATTTTCCGGACTATAAGTCACACTTTTTTTCATAGTTTGTCAGGGGGTGCGACTTGTACTCCGGAGCGACTTATATGTTAAATAAATAAATTATTACAGAATTTCACATGCTCGTTATTTTCACACTGACAACCACAAGAGGGCGCTCTAAGCGTGTGTACTGAGGAACGAGTTCCTTTAGCGACGCAGAAGAAGCGGTGCTTCGTCTATGGAGTTAGACTTGATTTATTGGTAAACTTGCTCAAATGTTCTTTATGCTATAGTTATCTGAATAACTGTTAATATGTTACGTTATGTAACAAAGCAGACACGTACTCATTTCGTTGTGGGTCATGTAGCTAAATTTGTTACGTTAGCATACCGTAACCCTATTGCTAATCCATGCTAATGGATTGCTAATTGCCTTTCAAGATGAAATGATGTTCTTGGTCTCGGATTTTATCAAATAAATTTTCCCCCAAAATGCGACTTATAGTCCAGTGCGACTTATATATCTATTTTTCTTCTTTATTATGCATTTTTTGGCTAATGCGACTTAAATTCCGGAGCGACGTATAGTCTAGAAAATACGGTATGTGCATTAATAACGATAGTCATGTTTTATTTTTTGAAGATCAAAGAAGCTCTCTGTGCCAGCATCCGTGGTCTCTCGGATCATGGGGAGAGGAGGCTGCAACATCACAGCCATCCAGGATGTGACAGGAGCTCACATTGATGTAGACAAACAGAAAGACAAAAACGGGGAGAGGATGATCACCATAAGGTAAGCCCTCTGGTGGATTATAAACGCCATTGCAGCTGTAGATGTTACTACCTTTTTGGCACTTAGTTTGAGGCCAGTTGCTTCAATCTTTTAGTCCAAGACTAGATATTATTCAGCATATGCAGGTGGCCTCATTATTATTAAATCAGTATTAAATGCTGATCAGATCAGCTGAATTTCAGTAATGAAAGTGATGGGTCATTAATTACGAGAGAAGCAGGTCCAACATTTATTGAAAAACAAAAATGCACAGAGGGGTGTGTGAGTTGCTCGATTGAGAATCTCTAATCCAAGTATTTCTTTTTTTAAATTTCAGAGGTGGAACGGAGTCTACACGATATGCAGTCCAGTTGATCAATGCCCTCATTCAAGACCCAGCCAAAGAGCTTGAAGATCTAATCCCCAGAAATCACATTAGAGCCCCAGGCTCCAAGACCACCTCTGCTTCCTTTACCAGTACAACTGGGTCCACGAGTGCTTCATCCACTGGCCCTAAGGCATTAAACTCATTGGTCACCCCCACAGGTGTCTCCTTCCAAACGTCTTCATCCTCGTCTTCATCCTCCTCCCAGGCTGGAGGAAAGATTGGAAAGGGGCTATCATCAAATGTCAGACAGCCTTTCCCTGTCTCTCTTCCCTTAGCATATGCCCACCCTCAGCTTGCTCTTCTTGCTGCACAGACCATGCACCAGATTAGACATCCTCGCCTGCCTATGGCCCAGTTTGGGGGCACCTTCTCTCCTGCTGCGAGCACCTGGGGACCCTTCCCGGTACGTCCCGTGAGTCCCGGCAGTGCAAACAGCTCCCCCAAACATATTGGAGGAACCAACAGCAGCGCGGCAGCAGCAAGATCTAATCCAACCCATACTGATCATAGCAGTACGACCAGCTCCGCCACGTCGGTACCACCCACCAATGCTGCCGCCAACATTGCTGCTAACACATCCACAGCCACAGGGTCACCACATACCCCTAATCCTACCCCATATAACCCCCAGCCGGCCATCCCCACACCATCTTCTGTTAGAAAACAGCTGTTTACTGACTCCAAGCCAACAGGGGTCATCACATCTTCAGTTGTTGCTGCATCTTCTAACGGGAGCAATGCAGTACGAGGTACAGGGTCACCGGCACATCAGAACTCCTCAACGACAGCGATTGCCCCTCAGCAACCAGTCGGAACCATCTCACAACCCCCCATCCAGCCATGTAAAACGGAATCTAGTGCTGCGCCCCCACCTGGAAAAGACAAGCCCCCTCTTCCTGCAGAGAACCAGTCTGTATCTGCCACAGAGAGCATAAGTTCAGTGGGCTTCTCTGCTCCAGCTATGACCATGTCTGCAAAGGTGGAGCCTCTGCAGCAGTTACCACCACCACCTGCTTCACTGCCATCCTCTGAGGCTCCACCCGCTCTGCTCAATCCACAGCTAAGCTCACACCTCCCTACGGCTCCTCCCCCTGTCCTCTCTCATAGTGTTGCACACCCCAACAACACTGTACCCCATATCTCAGCCCCTGCACCAAGAGTCTCCCATCGTATGCAGCCAACAGGGCCTTACTATTCCCTCTCTGAGCAGCAACAGCAGCAGTCTGTGTTTGTGCCCTTCAGTCCTCAGCAGGAACCCACAAAACAGACCCAAATCCAGACATCCCAGCCCACCACTTTGCCTCCTCAAGCACAGACTCAGTCTCAAGGCTCCCTTCAAGTCTCTGCTAACCTTGGGATGATGAACGGATCACAGATGCATGTGGCCAGCACGGGCAAACCTCAGCAGATACCAGCAAACTTTGGTCCTGCGGGTCTCTTCAACTTCAGCAGCATCTTTGATAATAATAACCAGGTTGGTTGAGGAATGTTTGCTTATCAGACGGTGCACTGCTGTTGCATTTACGTATCCTAGTGTTCTTACTTGTGCTCATCTCTTGCTATCGCCCAGGTTGGAAACAATCATGTGTGGGGTGCTCTACCTCTGCCTGCTCGGTCACCTCCGGAACAGTCATATTCTGCGCCTCCAGCATATATGAGCGTGAGTCAAATGGAGAGTATGATGCCCCCGCCTCCTCCAGACAACTCCAAAGCCCCCGGCTGCCGCTCTGCCTCTCAGCGGATGGTCAACAGCCCAATCGGTGAGATAGTTTAATTTTACTTTTGACACTGTGATTATATGTATATTCTCTGGTGCTTAATAATGAACTGCTGCTTGTCTTCCATCACAGCTTTGACCAGCTTTGCCACCAGTATCTCTGGCAGCCCTGTGTATTTGCACGGTCATACAGGAGTTGGAACACCCTCGTTTAACAGACAGCACTTTTCCCCTCATCCTTGGAGTGCATCCACACAAGGTTTATTATTTTTTATTCTGCTCTTTGTATTTGTTAAAAGTAACATTTTTCTTATCTCGATTATTTCCAGCTAAGAATAATCAGGTATTAAATACAGCTGCTGGAATATAGAGACGACGCCCTCTGTTATTTATGGATTTGTAGAATTGCATTGACAAATGGCTTCAGATAAATACCCCAGTTTTTTTCAAAAACGTGGGAGACTGAAATATGTCAAATTGATCATTTTAAGGCTTAACTGATATGAGAAAACACAATGTGCATTGCAAGACACACAATTGGTGCAATGATTTGTATGGCATATGCAAAAGAAGCTCTCAGCTGTCCTGACAGTTACTCTTCATTATTTCTCTATGAGCAGGTGAATCACCGGTCCCACCTCCCTCTACAGTGTCTTCCTCTTCCCTTTCCACATCAGCTGTTGCCCCTCCTCCCCAACAAAAGCCTGGCAGCTCCTTGCACCAGGACAGGAAGGTACCACCACCCATTGGCACGGAGCGGCTGGCCAGAATAAGGCAGACCGGTTCAGTCAATCCACCTCTGCTCACCACCAGCTACACAGCATCTGTTGGACAGGGAGGAATTTGGTCTTTTGGCGTGGGCAGTGCCTCTGGTGAGGGTGAATTCGGTCGGTGTATTTGTCGTACAAGAAGGAAAGCACTTTTCTGATCTGACTAAATTGTGCATTTGTCTGCAGAGGCCATGTCTGGTTGGTCCCAACCCCTGATAAACAGCCACATGATGCACCCTCAGCTCCAGGCGGAGCAGTCGGCCTTCTCTCAGCACCAGCCAATGGAACAGGATGACACGGGCATTGCAAACCCCGCTAACAGCTACCATCAGCCTCAGCATTTGCCCAACAGCTACATGGACTTCCCCAAGGTACCCTGACTCATCTGTAGATGAGAACCTTTTATTTCTGTTAATGGATAATTAACAATTTTGCCTTTTTTTTTTTTTTTTTTTCTAAATGTTCAGGGGATGCCCATGTCAGTGTATGGCGGAACCATGTTGCCTCCTCATCCTCCCATGGCTGAGGGGCCAGGGGGGCCCATGTACAATGGTTTGCACACTGCTGACCCTGCATGGAGTCCCATTATCAAAGTGGTCCCAAACAATGCAGACAACTCTGACCCACAACAGCAGGTACGCTTCTTTCATGTTGAATCAAAAGCTGAAAATTGAGCTCTGGTCTCATATTTTTATATGGATAGTGCAAAGAATTCTAACGTGTTGGCCCTCACTTCCCTCAGGTGTGGCCTGGTACCTGGGCTCCTCATGTGGGCAACGTGCACCTGAACCATGTCAACTAGAATTGCGTCCACAGCAATCAAATGCACACAGCATGACGCACGGTGCAAACATGGACAACCATCAGAGGAACACGACCGAATACGACAAATAGTAAAAGAAAAGCGTACAACATGTTAATGTCAGACATGAGAGTGCAGAGCAGAGATTGAAGAATTGGAAGTTCTTTTGACCCCATTCTTTGACGTGTCTATCTCAAACATGGAAAGTGGAAATTGTACGAGAGCTTTCAGCAGCTTCTCGCCGATGCACGCATGCATCTGTTCAACAGAATCAGTTCTCTGCGTAGTGTAGTGATTTTGACTTAAACCCACATTCACCATTCTTGGGCTACAGGGGGCTCAACATGAAGTAGCTATTTAAACTCGGCCCAGAAATAGTTGATTACCTAAAGAGAAATCAAAACCTTTTAGAGTGGTAAATACATGTATAATTGTTTACATACTAAAAAGGGTTAAAATGAGAGTAAATTTCATGTCGTATAGTGGCTCTACTTTATGTAGCCTGTATTAATGTGAAATATTTACCTTAATATTCAATAAAAAGATTGAAAAGTAAAGTATGTTTCATTAAACATTTCTTACATTTCATGACATGACCATGTTTACTTTAGTTTATGACATGATCTGTATTTTATACATAGAGAATCCTTTAAGGTTTTAGAAAATTACTATTTTGTTATCACTGGAAATCAGCCGTTTTGTCAGGATAGAATTAAAGTAATGATTCTCTACAGACCGTGAAGAGTGTCTCGAGCCATGAATAATAGACGGAAAAGCTCACAATAACAAAATAAATCTTTATTCCACGACAACCACAGTAGATTTGATACATCTACATCTTTTTCGGAGGGGAATCAATTGGCTAGTTAGCGAAGGTAGCATTTTATTTTGATAACGGTTGTATTTTCAAAACCTGAGTATTTATAAGTTTAATTAAGGTTTTACAGATTTGTGTTTATCCGCTTTTTCGTTTAAGTGTAAAGTCATGCGAGTGGTTTAAAAAAAAGTCCAACTAATGTTAAATTCTTGAAGATTTTTTAGTTAAAATTCTTGGTTCTTGCGCACATGCATCATTCACATCCGGAGTATACTTTTATTGTGAAGGTTGGGGTCGTAGTTTATCCGGAAGTGCGTAAATCCACTATGGCGGCTTCCTCGGTCCCAACTACGCCCGACCAAAACGTTGAAACTTCGCTCTCTAACTCGGTGCCTTTTGACTTTGACCGGCCCCCGATTATCGAAGGCTTCAGCCCGCTGCCGAGAGTCAAGGACGAGACTTTCAAGGAGAAATTCACCAGAAAATCCAAGGAGAACCCTTTCGTCCCGATAGGTCAGTTACACAAGCTGCGCAACACAGTGAAGTTCTCGCCGAGTCTGAAATGATCCACTCGGCGGTGACAGCAGCTGCTCACAACTGGAGAAGCTGGTCCTTTTCTCCAGTTGTGAGCAGCTGTTGTCTAACCCTAACCCCGCATCGTTTGACCCCTCTGCCGGTTCCTCCAGGTTGCCTGGGAACAGCAGGAGCTCTCATATACGGGCTCCGTGCCTTCCATCAGGGGAAAACCAGACAGTCCCAGCTGCTGATGAGAGGACGCATCTTTGCTCAGGGCTTCACTGTGGTCGCCATTGTCGTCGGTGTGTTTGCCACAGCGATGAAGCCCAAACAGTGAGGACAGCCCTGCACCCGGGCCACCCCCGGCACCCGGGCCACCCCCGGCACCATGCCGCTCTCGCCTGACCTTTCAAACACTTTGCATCCTTTATCGGACACCTGGTTATCTTAAACGCTATTTATTGCTTTTATTGGTGGTCTTTTGCCAAAAAAAGCAAGGATTATGTTCATCCCTCGTTTCGTTTGGAGGGAAAAAGCGGATAAATGTGATGCCTGAACTGTTGTAACCTTGTGCCGTGACTAAAATGACCTGTATGACACCCGAGTCTGTCTTCTTTCAACGTTTGTATGAAGGTTATACAACACGTGACCTCTGGTACCCAGAACACATGGCATTTGAGCTCAACTGGGGTGACGCCAGTGGTTGTCACGGTAACACAGACTCCAGGAATAAAGCTCCGTGCATTTCCGGTTCCTTTTTTAAAATTCACTTTTATTTCCAGGATTCATCTTGTCCAAATAGGCAACATGTGAAAGTGTGTACATGGCAGCTGAGACTGGCGCCTCCCACTGCTGTTGTGTGAAAGGAGGAATTTTAGTGCTTCCAACCAGCGGACCAAGTGGAGAAATTGCACAAACGCTCAATAGTGGGGAAATTTAGCTCTTTGGTTGTCATGTTTCCATCCGTGGAGGCTCGACCAATTGGAAATCCCCAATAAAATACAGCCGAGTCCAAAATAAAGGCCACGAGTTTTCTTTTGGTGGATTCAGCTCCAGGAGGTGATGAAAACAAAATAACCCCCAATATACCTTGTTTCTTTCAAATTTAACAAGTCCCATCATTGATGACATTGTCATTAACCCAAAAGCTGATCTCTGAACATCTATCTTTAATAAGCAGCCGAGCCGTTTATGAAGAACGCTGCTCTGAGTCCAGTCAAAGTTAGCGCCGCCCGCTCTCTTACTCCCTGTAGACAATATAAAATATACAGAATAAATGCATCATTTAAACAAGAATGGAACCTGGAGCGTTTCTAATAAATACAGCTGATTATTGATTCTCCTGCTGTCTGCAGACGCCAATGCTAACGCCACTTCCTGTCTGAATGACCCGGCTCGTTGTGGGCGTTAAAAAAAAATATCTGTCACCTCTGAAACGAGTGCTAGCTACATTAGACGTATTTAGGAGTAAGGAAATGTGAAAACTACACTAGTAAGAGGCATTTGTGGTTACAATCTAATATTAAAAACCGAGCTAAATGTTTGAAACTGAGCAGAAATGCAGGTTTGCAAATGCAAAAATAACCAAAATATTGGCAACGCCATGCAACTAAAGTGACCTAAAGTAACACAACAGGAAGTGGGAGGAGCAAATTTACAGTAACAATATTTCCTCGTGTTATGTCTCATAAGAGAGTGTGTTATTATATAAAGTTATGGTGGTGGGGGGGCAGCAGGGCCTGGCGTGAGGTTGACGTTAAAAGGCAAACTTTCTCGAGGACGCCGCCGCCCGTCTCTAGCGGACCAGAGGCGTCTGTTTGAGGGAGATGAGGACGGATCGCATCCGGGAAACGTCCTTCGCCTGTTTGCTGGTTTTGGGGTTGAAGTCGCACAGGCGGGCCACCCTCTCCCACTCCGAGCCGGGGCAGCTGTCGTCCGTCTCGGCCAGGAACGCCTCCTCCGATGATCTGCTGGGACGGACGGGAGACGGTGAGCGAGCCCCCGAGTTTGGAGGAACGTCCCAGCACGCGTGCACTTCATGCATCCCTCTACCAACCGTTCACTTCTACGAGCCGGTCGAAAGAAAACTGTCTTTAGAGTTAAGGCATGCAAGAACACTCCTACTTTACAGCCATACGTCACTCATACTTTAATGTCACGATTATAAAAAGCTGGGAATTCTAAACCTACACCAAGCCTATCACATCAGAGCTGGGCTGTTTGTAGAAAGCCTTGTCAGCGATCCTAGCACAGGCAAGGCCGAGACAGCAGGAAAGAGGAGAGAGGAGAACACAGTCAGACGAGCACAGTCAGGGTTAGATTCTGCATTGAAGGGACGAGCTGAGGCGCCGAGACACTGTTCAGATGAGATGCTGATTGAAGCTTTACGGCTAAAGGAAAGGAGGCCGGAAGGAGAAGCTGGCTACAGGAGTCCACTTCCTGTCTCAACCCTCCCCGAGCAGATGTGGGCTGATATCATCTCATCGCAACACTGTCTCAGCGCTCTCACAGACACAGAGGAAGCGATTAGGCCCAAACTAGAGCTGCAGAGGAGGAGCGATACCGTGCCAGACTTGGACAGAGTCTGTTGGGGAGTGTGAGAGAAGAACAGGTTAGCGGGGTCAGGAGGAGGACAGGCTGCAGTGGTGAAACTGCCAGCAAAAAGGAGGATATTGTTCAACAGATGTGCAAGAGGTAAACGCTTCCTGTTTATCTCCTCTGCCAGTGTGGCAGAGGTCAAAGGTCGTCCCTTTCGGGGACGAGATCAAGTGATTTGCAAAGGAAATCCCGCGTCCCGGGTGGATGAAATGACACTGTGGCATTAAACATAATATGGCCAACAAGCAGCTAATGGGAGTTTGCGTCCACCCGCTAGCAGCAGCAGAAACCACCCTCGCCCGGGGCAAATATAACAACGCAGCAGATGGCAGCGTGAGCTCACGCCTCTTTTGTCACTGTGGAATGGCGGGTATCCATCTGCCCTGACCCTGGGGTGATGTTATGACACCATGCTAATCTGTGTCAACACAGAAGGAAGCTCACAGAGGCAGCATTGTTGCCGCGGCGCCTGTGTGTGAGGGGGGGGGGGGGCAGCTACCACATAGTTTGAGTGATTTCGACTCAAGACAACCAGAATCTGCCGATGCAGGACCGATCCAAGAAGCCGAACAGAATCTCCCTTCAATCACGGCGACTGTTAGCGCGCTGCTGCTAACCTGTTGTTAGCCTTGTTCTTCTCCATCTGCTCGCTCTGGTGTACGTGCCAGTCCTCCAGCTCCTTTTTGGCCTTCTCCCTCCACTCCTCCTCTTTTGCCTTGGAAGCCAGGTCTGAGCAGAAGACAACAACAAATTATTAACACGGACAAATGTGGCCGCGAGACGTTGCATCGCGCACACCACGAAAGGAAAATGTGGCGGGAAGCGTATTCCAGGGAGGACTCAGAATTCTGCTCTACAACCACCAATTTATTCATGCATCACTAAATAGATCTAATAATGTAAAACATAACCAGAGCGTCATGATGGGAATTGGACGTGATCACCCAGGAAGCACCTGCAGTCTGATTCAATCCCCACTGACCAGTTCTTGGCTCACCCAATTCTTCTAGGCGTTGTTTCTGCTCCTCCCTCCACTTTCGCAAACTCTCCGGCTCTTGTCTCTGAACATCCGCCTGGGCGATGGCCGCGTAGCCGTCCGTCGGCCCGTTCGACTCCTTTTGGCGGGACACGAGACAAGTCAGGACATTTCAACGTCTCACTGCGTCCATCAGCAGATCCACCCAGCCACGGCGGATGAGCAGGACGGTGCACAGATTCATATTCGATCATTTTGGTACTGCTTTAAAACAGACATACGCTTGTATTAAAAGGGGTAAAAGTTCAACTCATCTCACCTGAAACAAGTCTCCATTCATCGTGGCTGGCTCCTCTCCGAAGGGGTCTAGCATTGTGAAGAGTAAGGTTAGACCTGATCACGCTTCCGGTCTCCTCACCCTGACACAATGAATGTTTTACCTGGCGACAATAATTCATCTTTGCAGCCGCAGAAAAATGCAGCAGCACCTGTTTTGGATGCACTCGCGTCCGTTTACGGAACAGGTTTTTCTGGTCGTGACCCACCTGTCATCGTTGGCGGACCGATACAATCTGGACCCGTCGTTCAGCGCCACGTTTATTGCTTTTATTGCAATAAAGGCATCGGCAGACAGTAATTTAGCTGCGCTGAGCGACATCCTCACTGAACATTAGCATTCATTGTGTGTACACAAACGCAACTGCTAAGCTATGAAGCTAACATTACGCGAGCTTAATTGTGGTTAAGCAGGTTAAAAGGTAAACTCGCATCAGTGAACACTGCCTGAAATTATCTCCCCTAGTCAGACAGTGACTATCATTTGCAGATGGCGTTTTATTATTTATTACTGTCTGTTTGCAAACCAGGAGCTAGCTGGAGCTAACTCCGAGTTCGCTGTTGCTAATAGTCTGACGTTAGCCGCGACAACTTACCATAGTTGGCCGACTGGGGCTGGCCGTCCGCTCCATCTAGCGCATCAAATCCCTCGCCATCGTTCTCGATCCCGGCGATCTCACTCTCCTGTTGAGCCAGAAAGGCAGCGGCCGGGTCCTCTTCGGCTACGTGTGCTCCGTTGTCAGCCATCTTTCACAAAAGTGTTGACCAAGTTCAGCTAAATGACCTTACGCGGTTTAACCAGCCGGCTAACTAAAGAGTCAGTCAGTAAACCTGCAGTGGTAATAAAATTAAGTTAAAAAAAAAAAGCCAATTAGATGACTACAGGGGGGGACTTGAACGATTTTCTTGCCCTCTATGAGCAACCTAAGCTTTCTCTGATGATTCATACAACAATGATGGAGCAAAGCGGCGCCACGTACAGACTTTAATGGCGCGTTGTCTCCATCTGCTGGACATTTTTAGTCAATGCCTTAAATAAAACCTTATCTGTCATTGTCTTTATCTTTAATCCGCGATAACAGCTCAATAATTGCTGTCAACGCATACAGTAAAACCCAGTGTCTGTACTCACAAAAAAGCGAAAACTATAGCTAAAGATGAGGTTAAAACCTGAATAGTTTATTGTACAAAGGATGTACTGTTTCTACCACTTCCCTTGTTTAACAAACGGGTTTTCTATAGATCATTTAAATCAAACTACGACTAAAACCACACAAGATAACTGTTTTAATGCTGTCAGCGGTCACTAAATTGGCCCAGCTGTGAAGCTCTTATTTACTCCCGCTGGTCGGTAATTAAAGGCATCAGCCAACCACGTGACCTGTGACGTCTGGGCCGGGTCGCTCGCGCCGTGCCGACTCGGGTGATCCCACAGCTCGGATCCGCGGAGGCTTCCCGACGTCCCCCTCACGGAAGTCCCCGAGATTCTCTCCTCGTCCGCTGACCTCCATCTCCAGCGCTGCCTGGCGGCGTCTCTCCCACAGGACCGACAAGAGGCCGCCGAACCTGTGAGTTTCCCTGACTTTGTTCCAAACTTCCTGCCGCTGCCGCTCTTAGCTAGCTCGGCTGCACCGTCCCGCGGCGCTGGGAGCGCACTGACGGGGGTTGTTCCCCAGTCTGCGGTCGGCCTTTCGGATGGGTCATTTTAGCTGCGCAAGACTTTGTTTCACACACTAAAGTGGGAGGAAAAAACTCCCAAGATCCCGCAAGACTCTTACGCGGACGCAGGTTTTATGTAGCCATTCTTTTTGCAAGGAAAACGGCGCTTTTTGTGGAAGAGCTTCGCAGGCAGGATGTTAACGACATATCTCAATATAAATGAAGTTATCTCAGGCTCCCGGACACGCTGTTTTTTCCGCTGTCTCAGTGAAAAACGGCTGATAATATGAAGCTTCATGTCATTCAAGCCTTTGACTTGTCGCTGCCGCAGGTCTCCATTTATTTTCTCATGCTCAATATGGATGCCCTGACTTCTCTGTGGGCTGTTAACGCATTAGGGCAAATGACACCAAAATGAGCCATGTTTTTCCCCTTGCTTGAGCTTTTGCCATTTTAACATATAATGTTGTGAGTTGTGCATCCGCTGCAGTGCTGATTGTCATGCAGATTCATCAGAAGAGTCGAGGAGAGACCATCTAGGCCTCGGCAACATTCCAAAACAAAGACCCCTCCAGTCCTGGTGGCTGGAGAAACTCGGGGCCGCAAGAGTTTGACATTTCCCCGATGCCTGGATGGCTTCCCTGCGCCTCAGACGCGAACTGGGATGATTAGTTACTGGATCAGTGGTGGATAAACCTGGTGTCTCTATTCACGAGCGCTGTGTTCTGGATTTCCACAGTACAGGATCTGTTGCTTCAGGGACCCTGATGTTGGGCTGGAACGGTCAGGTCGGCTGAACCCTTCCTCCCGGCCTCCTGGAGAAAAGCAGGACGGCTGTACTTCAGCTGCGGTTGCCTCTCAAGTACATGCTAAAAAAAATAGTTGACTTTTAACCATTATACCTCTGCCAGAATATAGGGGTAGATGACGTTACCTCGCTCCATCTGCCCCCTCCCTCCCGCCCTGCCCTCCCTCCTGCCTGACTCATGTGGGTGTTGGGCTGAAATAGTTTGGTGTAGTTTTACATTCCTTATATAGCCTCTGAGGAGCGAGCAGAGGCTGCGGCTCGCCTGTGTCCCAGTGTCGAGGCGGCGGGTTTGCCAGCGTGCACAGAGGTTCTGCTCGCCCAAACTTCAGATTCCCCAGCTTTCTCCCTGCTTTGGGCTGTCGGCTGGCCCCTGAGGATAAGGTGGGTTTGCACGACGGCCACTTCGGCGGCCCGCCGCGCCTCGAGCCAGAGGGGAGGGGGGTCTGTGTTCGGATATACTAACACCTTCAAATATGATATAAGCCGGAGTGAATGACTGAGCTCTTCCTCTCAAGTTGCATTTGCTTTTTTAAAACCCGACCTATTTGGGGAGGTTTCTGCATGAACCCGTCTTTAAGCTTTGCTCCGAGAATGTAAATATTGTACAGGACTGAAGGGTTTCCATGTCCTTTCCTTAAACTTCGAATTGGCTCTCCAAATAACCCTTTCTCTTATCACGCAAGGTGCGTCAGCCTATTAAAGTTGACGCGGAGTGTCATGTAACGTGTGTCCCGGCTGGTAGCTCCAGTATCTCATCGGCTTGTTGGGGTACCGAAATAGCTCGTCGGTGGTTTGATGTCGGGCTCCTCGCAGGCTACGTGTCCAGGTGTACTCGAGCAGAATCCCCTGAACTGCTGCATCATCAGAGTATGAATGCGTGAGGGTGGTTCTTGGTCCCTGACACCAGTTTATAAGTGTGACCACCAGTGTGTCGATGCAGCTGATGAGTCCAGGTTCTACTCTGTCGGTATCATGTCGTGTTATTATTGTAGAAGAGAGTCAGGAAAATGTGTATCCTCAACTTTTCAATGTTTCCAGACTTAATAACACTGTTTTTTTTTTTTTCTTTCTGTCAAGGCTATGAACGTTTACTCGGTAACCCTCAGCGGCCCATCACCTTGGGGCTTCAGGCTGCAGGGTGGAAAGGACTTCAGCATGCCCCTCACCGTGTCAAGGGTAAGAAACACCAGGCACTGCTTGGGCAGTTGTTTGCATCTTTAGCAAGTGTTCTCAGAGGCGACCGGTACATCGTCAACGGAAATCTTTGCTCAGTAGCCGAATTATTACTGTACACAGCAGCCGCCACAGTAACTGTAACTGCTCACTAGGCCTCACTAAAACTTCTCACTCTCCTTCTTAGGTCATGGCCTCTTCCCAGAATTAATTTTCAGAAGTTCTATAAACTGATGTCACTGTTGAAAAGAGTCGTAACCACTCTCCGGGCCTTATAAGTGCAGCGTGCGGTTGCTTTGCCTGGCAAACGCGCAGACTTTCAGATGTAGCCGCGTGCACACGCAATATAAAACCTTTACAGCATCGGGGCCGTTTCAACAGTTGGAATGACGACATGTCTTCCTTCTAGGCAGCCGCGCTCTCTCTGCACGTGTTGGATTATCAGGCCTGTTCCACTCCGGAGATAAACGGTTATCGACATCAGCCTGTAGCTGAACGGGCTGCTCCGGAACCGTCCGAGCCGCACAGCCGGCGGTGTCTGCAGAGTGTTGTGAGGAATTTGGAGGTTTTTGTTCTAAGCCGACGTGATCCTGTGGCGACAGCAGCATTTATCAGCAGCCGTGTCCGTACACGTTCTGAGTTCGCTCTGTTCGTTGGCTGCCGTCAGAAACGCAACGTTCCAGATCGGTTCCTGGCGAGAAACCGTTTCTTTAACCTTTTGATGACCAAACGGATGCGAGGGGGTTGCTTAATACACGGAAACGGGGGGAATTACTGGGCCGTTGGTGTCATTTGATGGTTTTTGCCTGTCTGCAGTCCAGTCGGGGGCAGTTTCTCACCAGTCCAGGTCTTTTTCAGACGCCAGCTCCCAGAAGTGTGTCCTGAATTTTCCTCCATGATAAGAATGGAACATTTACGACTGGCCACTGGTCGGCTAATATCTTAATTGCGTTGTGCCAGCAGCAGTCGGCCAGGCCCCGGGGTGCTGGAGTCGTAAAGATGTGGCGGTTTCTCTGTTTATCTCTTTGGACCTCTGCATTTGTCGAAACAAAGCAGAGAGTGAATCACTGATGATGAAAGAAACCCAACGAGGGGCACGTAAACCTCTGTGAAACACAATATTCCTCAGCAAGAGCAGGAGGAACACATGAATTCAGGGGGTGCTTTATCTTGACTGGCTTATCTCGGAACGACCAGTCGGTGAAAAGCAATTACACAGAAAAGCTGAAGAAGAAAGACGGGAATAAATGCTTAGTCAGATGCCGGTGATAACCCCTGGACCATCCGTCTGTGTCGCTGCTTGGGGCTTTAGTTAATTTTACTCTAACAAATCATGTAAACATACAGTTTCTTCTCTAATGATGCCTGTATTATGACCTTATTACAAAGTGTCCGAGGTTGTTTCCTCCACCCACTTTATAATATTTAGACGTTGCTTCAGAGGGAAACGACTGCAGAGGCACCATTTTGTTGTCTTCTGTGTTTGTGTGGCTCCTTTTTGGCTCCTTTTTGTCTCATTTGCTCACCGTGCAGGTAAAGCCTCTGTCTGCAGGCTAATGGCTGTTGTTCCAGATGTGCAAATATTTGTACTGCTGAAAATCTAAATGTGCTTCCGTGCCTGGTTTCAAACCTCCCTCCACATTTCCAGCTATAAATGGTCAAATTTTAAATCTGTTTGCGTGTATTGCTTATCGTATGTTTAATTCAGTGTTGGATATCAGATGTACTCAATTTTAATGCTGTAGTGACATAAACAACCTAAAATGGTTTCTACCCAGAAAAATTGTGATGCCTTTGTGTCTGTAGGTAAAACTGTGTTTTGGTCTGAATGCTCTTATTTCCTTCCTTCCTTCCTCCGGAGGAATCCTTGGCATTCCTGACATTTTTCCTGCATCCAGCCTGTCGTTGGGAGCAGACAGTCTCTCGCCTCTTTTCCGCCTCTGACGAGTCTCCTAAAGTCTTTATTTCTGATCAGCGATATAAGAGTCACAGACGATGAGAACGTGTGCCAGGACAGTCAGTCCCTGAAGGGAGAAACGACATTACAACAAGGTTATTATGTGTTTCATCATTTGTGTTGGAGAGATCAAATGTAAACTATGCAGACAGACCTACAGAAAGGTGGGTGAAGTTATGGGATGGCTGCCTTTATTCCTGGATTAGGTGGACACGGTGGGACTGTCAAACATGTGTGTCAGCAGACTTTGACCCTTCTTTCAAACTGTGATGGACGGATTGTTTCTCAACATTTTATATAGTTTTTAGAGGGTTGTTCTTTTTTACATATAGTGAAAGTCAGGATTTCTGTTCCAGCTCCCGTCTGACCTCTTTAATGAAGAAGTCCAACATGAGTGAAGCTTCTTAATTTCTCCTATGAAACCTGACCTTCAAGAAAAAATCCTGAGACAGTTTGTCTCCAAGTTTTGACGCTATAAAGTGTCATTAACCCGACTAACTCTGTTACCTTGCAGATAGAAATAAGATGTTTATCGTCAGTCTCTTGTAATACGTTGCTAATTTAATGAGCCCATCCTTCCAGTCCCATATCTCACGCTACCAGACACACGGGAACCTCATGACACCATAAGAAGGCTTGCTGAGAACCAGATGGTTTGTAATGACAGACACATGTAACATAAAATCGAGCATTTGGAGGAAACGGCGGATGATGTCAAGTCAGCTGGGAGATTTGTGGACGTCTCTCCATGAGTGCAGCTGGATGTGTTGTTTCTTTATCTCTGTTTCCGTTCGTGTTTGTCTGAACCCTCGGCCATCTGTTGATTTATCAGTTCATCTCTGTCTCTCTCACACACTCACACCCAGGGGAACGAGGCCTTGTTATGGGCTGGATTAATAATTCAGTGTGTGCTGATATGATTACCCTCAGGGGACCGTCTTCTGTGGCCTGATGGAGGTAAGGTTATGCTGTGTTTTGAGGCGCGTTTGTGGTCCAGTTTGTTGCTTTATGAGGGAATGGTGAGCTTGCCTGTTAGGTCTTCCATTTCTCAGAGATATTTATGGTGTGGCCTCGGCGGTGCCATGTGAATGACGTAACAGCAGACCGCTTCTCTCCGTGCAAAAAGGGCCAAAATGAGTCGAGGGGTGAAGCGTTTCACCCCGGTTGCACTCGCAGCCACTTGGAATATTGGTGAAACTGAAAAGCCTGGAAAATGCCTCGCGACTCGGTGGCCTGCTGATATAAACGATTGGCCAATACTTTGAAATTTGAGAACATACCAAAGCAGGTTTGCTGCTGTCAAGCACCCCCGCGTGCCAAAACCCCCTAAAACGTTAGGAAAGCGCCGCACAAACACAGCGGGGTTGAAAGGAGAATCTTATAGATGTGGTGTTTTTAGAAATAAAAGTCCACAGACGGTTGTTTTTGTCATATTGCTGCCAACTTGTTGTGGTACGGCGGGCTGCGATGTGCTCGGGAGCGTATTTTCTGCTGTCCTACATATTTACAATCTGCAGGAGGGGATATTGAGTTTCCATCAGCCCCCTCCCGCCCAAAACGTCTGAGCGCAGCAACTTTTAGCTTCTGGCTTCTCAAGTGAGGCAGCAGCTGCTCCATGAACCTGATTCAGGCCCACAGGTGCCCGTGTCCATCAGTGGCCAGACACACAAACAGTCCTCATTCTGCGAGGAGTAGCTTCATTTTAGGCCCCTTTAATGGCCAACAGTGTAGCCGCAGTGTTGGAGAACGATAATTGGTACCATTTTTATCTGGACACGACTACAAACCAACTCTCCCCAACAGCTGAACTTTCTGAAATGTCCTCATAATGCACATTAGTAGGTGCTCCCCGTTAATTCCTGTGTAACTCATTTCTGTGTTTGGATTATTTGACCTTTTCCCTGTTGAAGCACTCGGAGCGATTTTGTTTGATGCTTTAACAGAAACAAGATCTTTTGTCTGCCCCCCCCCCCCTTCCCAAATGTCAGAATATGCTGAGACGTTACTGTGGCATATAATCCATGAAAGGAGCTACTGCGAACAGTCAGACCCATTTCCACAGTATGTCATGCGTGTCCATGTGCTCCGTGCGGGTTTTTATTTTATTATTCTTTTTTTATTTCTTACCCTTTGCCACGACTTTTAAGATCTCTCCAAACCGGAGAGCTTGTTTGTGCCCTAAAACCTCTAATTGCTTCCACTGAGTGCAAATCAAAGGCAATTAAAATAATGCCTGAACTTGGCTGTAAAGTAAGCGTCTTGGATTTGCCCCCAAGGAAAGCATCTCTGCCTATTTTTAGCCTTGCTGGGATTTTTTTTTTTTTTTTTTTTTTAATGCTCAATCCTTTAACTTTGTTGTCTTGAAGCCGTCATGACTTCACAGAGAATATTACATGCGTGCTTGTGCGAGCGTTTTTGTGTACTGCGCGGATAGTTTCGCTGAAGACGACACAACCATTGACTGAACTTCTAAGTCAAGCTCCTGATGACATTTTCATGTTTCTATGACATCAGAGTAATCTGAATAATGACTACATTATTCATTTTGTGTCCACTCTTGCAACTTGTTTAAGCTCAAGCCCGGTTATCTATAATCAAGATATAAAAGAAGCTGATATCTTCTGAAATAAGTCAAATAAACACACAGACTTGATCTTTTGTTTGACTCATGCTGCCTTGTCTACTGAAAGGATGATGTCATGCTTTTGCCAGTGTGGCCTGATGGTTACTCACCTGTTGAGGGGGGTCGTTCCTGTAACCGGCGGAACATTGGTAACATCTGGTTTCTGTTTGTAGCTTTCAGGAGTGTCTTTCATAGTCTCTGCTCCCATCTGCAATAAATCATCGGAGCGATGACATCATGATGACCCATAATGCCTGTTCCTGATTGTGTTGAGTGAAATATCTGGACTAGCTTGTCAGACCCAGACATTCAGACTCCTCGCGCGCCGATATTACCACAGTTGCGCTCTCTGATTTCCTGGAACTGCGGCTGAAGTTGATACAAAAATGTAGAAAATAATAGAGCCACATCACACAGATCCTTATCTCCTCGTATCACCATGTGCATCTAATTTCTGTCTTCTCTCGCCCAGCTGACCCCAGGTGGAAAGGCAGCTCAGGCTGGTGTGGGTGTGGGAGACTGGGTGGTGTCCATTAACGACGCCAACGCAGAAGATATGACCCACGTGGAGGCACAGAACACCATCAGAGCAGCAGAAGACAGCCTCACCCTGACCCTCACAAAGTAAGTTTTTCCACAGCGCGTCACAAAAACCCCACCAGTATATCTTCAGTCTCGACTGCATAAATCACCCCATAATTCACGCCGCTCTCTTCTCTTGTTCTGAAGAACGATAACACGCATCGGTGTCCTTGAAATTTACCCCCAATATCTTACTCATCGGTACAGGGAGGATGGATAACAGACTTCTGTGAATTGTTCAGTCCAGATTCCACTATTTGATCCCGGCAGCATTAAAATATGCTCATTTATCCCCAAGAGTCTGTCTTTTTCTTAGTAATGAACCATTTCAGACATTTAATTTTTCCAGCTGTAAATGAAGCCGAATAAATTAATCTGATTTAGTTTGAATTGTTTTAATTAGCAGCTTTCTACAGACAGCACTCGCAGCTGCTCCTGCCAGAAATGGGCCGATAAGAATCTCTGCCGGGGATCAGCAGCACGTTCCACCAGCAGCCGTATTCCGAAAGGTGGAAGTAATCAGTTAAAAGCCGGATCTCTCTAAACACTCAGCTGTAATAATATATAAAAAACCAGAAAATTAGCTGGTGGAGCGGAACATTAATCAGGGCTGGGAGCCTGCAGAGCCTCAGAGGTTTTCATTAGAGTCATTTAAGTAGAGGTTGACTGTCAATGATCCATGTTTTGACGCTCCTAGCTAAAGTTTGTGATTGCAGCTATATTCACAGGTTATAACGGCGTCGCCTGCCAGCAGCCGCGGCCTTCAGGTTCCCCAAAGCCACTCTTGTTCGTTGTGTTCATTGAAAGTCCGAACATCTGCAAGTCATTTATAACCTTCCAGAAAAGCAAACGGCTAGAATATAAACTAATGCTATCAGATTTCCAGATCGTGCTGGATATCTAGTGCCGCGTGAAGAATGGAGTAAAATTAAATTTGCAGCAAACGCTGGAGATTTGTCTTTGGCCTCACCTACAAAAGTGTGGGCACAAACGCGCCCCAGCCAGATAAAACGGCAACATCTTTCAGGACTGGAATCAGCCGGTGCATTCATAAACACGAGGCGCAGCTTCCAGCTCATATTTAATATCCTTTACACTTGTCAGCAAGTTTAAAAAAAAACAAAAAAACATCTTCCCCTTGTTCTGTAGGTTGTTGCTGAGTGGAGACGCAGCTCGCAGTGAGAGACCTCATGCATTGCTATTTTTGAGTCGTGTAGATCCAAGCCGCCTTCATAGTATTGGATATTTTGTTGGCGCATTTCAACTTCATAAATCATAAATGTCTCTGCACATACCAATAAACCCAGTAGGGCCAGTGGGAAGAGATTATTCTAAGCTTTGACCTAGAAAATGCCTTTTAATCAAGTCTGTGTGTGTGTGTGTGGACTGATGTTGCAATTTTCTGAGGAATAAGTAAAAATAAATTGAAACCATCATTCATTCTGAGTGGATGAAGTCATGAGAAGTGACATCATGCAGAGCAGAGTAATGGATGGCGGTTCGTGAGGTGTCATTTGTGACCTCGGTGAACCTTCTGTCCCCCTACACTTTCTTTATCTCCAATTGAACTCAGTGGCACTCGGTGAACTCCGTATTTCTTTACAGCTGGACCGTCTTTATTTCCCCCCACTCCTGTTTATCGTCTCCATGTGGTTTCCAGATCTAAATATTTCACATCCTCTCCCCTGTTTCTTTTATCCTTAAATCTCTGAGACAGTGTTACTCATATCAGCTGTTCGTGTAAGGAATTAATCTGAAAGGTTTTCATAATTAACTTGGGGGAGCCTGATTTCAGTTTAATTGGATGTTTTTCCTGAGATTATATCAAACGGCCTGAAAGCCAAACATGCATCAGTAGAAATAACCCACCTGCGAAACGAAGCAGGAAATGACTTCCGACCAGCCGAATTTACAGTTTAGAAAATGGTTGCCCGACCATCCAGGTATTTCCAGGACGACCGTGACGCACAGCTGCCATACTTGCCGTATAATCCAGGTTTTTACGTATGACTGATCCAGCTGGAGATTAGTAGATACATTCCCACGAATGTCTGCTCCAAAGTGTGACAAGCGCAGTCATGTCTTCCTCCCCTTCACTGTCCTGTTGGTGTCTATGCAGCTGCGTTGGGACAAATGCTCATTCTTGTCACAGGAAGTGCTCTTCATAGCTACACGTGCGAGTGCAACCTGAAACAATTAGGCTGGCTGGAGAGCTGGATTAATGTAGGATGAAAACACCGGGGTTGTTGTTTTATGTAGAAAGTTTAAATGGCGTCCTGCTGCTTGGCTTCAGCCGGAGTAGGAACCGCAGTAATGTGAATCCTGGGATTACAGTTAAGACGTAGACGGTTCTGAGGCACTCGCAGTATTTTTAGTCGGCTGGAGGAATCTGCAGGCCGTCCAAAATCACAGGGAGGGTTCTCACAGGACCGCTGAGGCGGCCTTTAGCCTTGTTAAACCTGCTCCGTCTGCCTCATATTTGAGATTATGAGGGCTGTTCTGGAGCCTGTGTTCCAGTCAGGTTAAGAGGGCCAGTTTAAAACCATGTACAAAAAACCATCTTGAGGTGTCGAAATTGCCATGATATAACGGAAATACAGGAAAAAAATCCAGATAGTGTGAAAACCAGAAGTTCTCGCTGTTATTTATTGCATTTTTTTTAAACAGGACCTTTCTTCAAATTAAATCCCGTCCTATATCATACCTGTGCTTTTTGATGTGACGTAAACTAAGCTGCACTTGTATCTCTTGTCTTTTCTTTTCCCAGAGCTTTCAAAAGTGGCGATGAGCAGAAGGTATGGACCTCTTCACCTGTTCACGAACACATGAGCATGGTCTGCCGTTGGCTTTGTGTGGTTTGAAGTTAAAGCCTTTAATTGATGCACCACTCTGTTTGTCTCAGACATTTCATGTCCTGTGCATTAGCAACGCATCAGCGAGTCACTAAATGAGCTGTTTTCCTGGACGGACTCTTGCGAATTTTGCTTCTGGAAACATTCCAGTGCATTTTTTTAATGCCTTGCACAATCCCTGACAGCCAAGGAACGCTGAAGTGTTCAGGTTACCGTCTAGTCCTTCGAGAGCCACTCGTCCACAGTTTAATCAGTTTGAATGGCACAGCGGTGTCACGAGGGGCTCTCTGCTACTACTTTATTTCCTTTTTTTATCCGGCAACAACAGCGTAATAAATTTTTCCTTCGGTGCTGTTGCTCTGTTCATACTGCCCAACTGGAAATCTTTTTGGTGAGGCATTTCAGTCAGATTTGACGGTTTCTTCACTCACGTTTTTTCAGTTTTGGTAGATTACCGCGGCCAGTCAATGGCCGGCTGCCAGCACAAATGAAACGGCCGTGTTCGCACTGCTTAAGCACTTCAACTGAGCGGAGAAAAGCCGACAGACTTAAACAGAGCCGTCCCTACAGCCTCGAGTAATATTATTTCATGAGAAAAATATGGGGCCGCCCAGAGGCTCTCAGAGTTTTGGGATTGTGCAACAGCAGACGGAACTTTCGCTGTCTCAGAAATGTCTAACAGCATGTGCTGCAGTGTGCCGTGTGTTCTCCTTCTCCCACATTCTTCCAGGGCTCGTTTGTTCCAGCTTCTGTTCAGCCAAAGTACTCCTTTGCTCCCAGCACAACAATTAACAAGATGGCAAAGCCTTTTACTGCAGGAGACAGTAGTGCCAACGCAGGATTCCCTATTAAACCTGTGGCCTACTCACCTAAACTTAACACGCCGCACTCGCAGGTCCATGCCAGCATGAGGCAACCACAGAATGGGTAGGTGGTTAATCTGCATTACCTCTGAATTATAAAGTGACTAATGTGGTTGTGAGGTTCATTTTGTGGTTTTATTTCTCAGTGTCTGTAGCTCCTGCAGGACTTCCAGCCCTTCCTGCTTTGCGTTAAAGTGTGATTCGGTGTGACGGGTGTGTTTGTTCACACTGCTTGGATCAAAAGGAGTGTTCCTTCCAAAGGTTTAGCTAAGGGACATACAAGTTATGATCGTTACACACTCCAGAAATAACAATGTGCGCTTATAGTTTGTCATGAGGTTCTGGCCGCTAAATAACAGGGGAAAGCGATGGAGGTTGTCAGCTTTATGTCAAAACAGAATAAATTTATCTTGTCAGCCTTTTATATGGATGAAACCGAACACTCGGTTAGCGCGGCAGCATATATTTAGAGGGGAGTTCAAACTGACCTCCTCCAGCTAAATATTTCTTGGGGAAAATGCAGATGGATGTTTCCATCAGACGCAGTTTGTGGTCATTTGATTTCTGTTCCATTGCAGAATCTTTCTGTGGTTACGCCTGTGGGTTTGGCTAGTTTAGACGTTTAGGTTTATTTTTTTTCAAATGGCCCTTTTAGGTTGACATCATATGTTAATGTGAGTAGAATATATTATACAACAGGCAGCCACATTTACAGCAACAAGGTGGCGCCTCATGGCAGCAAATAGATGTGTGCAGCCTTTCAGGGGTTTAATAAATCTTCACTTTCTCTTTGAAAGCGTTATTAATCATTATCCTCCTGATCATTGCTGCGTCTTGACTGAAATGTTGGGGCCAGACAGCGTCCATTCATGAGTGTTCAGGGAATTTTTCAAGTTAAATGACTCTGAAAGGAGCAGTTTGATGTGAAATGGTACATGCGATGTGAGCAGAAAGTGTAAGGCGGTCCCATTCCTATAATTTGTGTCATGCTTGTGGCCTGGCAGCAGCCGCCAATGAGACATGTTCTGCTCCTGGATTTAGCCTGCTCGCTCTGCTCGTCCAGCCCAGTCCTGGATTGCTTGAGTAACCTTTTCTACCTTTTTTTTAAAGAGGGCTTTCACACGGTTCTCACAGATGGAAAAGCATTTCAGTGGACAGGTTTGAAAAGATTAGAGCTCCATTCTGAGCTTGGCCAACATTTAATAGAGCCATGCAGGATTTCTGCAGACAAACTCTGCTGCCAGCAGCATATGCCTAATGTGTGTATAGAGGCCTTTGTGTTGGCGTGAGGGAAGTTGTTGCTGTGACATCCTCATGTGTCACTGTAATGGCATTTATTGCTCTTTATGCTGATAAATGACACCAAATGACGATATACTGGTAACTAAGCTGCGATGAGACCTTGGACATTTGCATTTCCATAAATCTGAAAACATTTGCGTTATGTCTGACAAAAGGGCATGTGCCAGACGGACAGAGCCATTCTGGGTCAGGGCAACAACGGGTGATTTGACAGGCAACAAGACGGCCTTTCTCTGCATTTTGACAAAAGCGGCATGCGTTGTGTCATCTCTTGCATGTTTCCTGCATCCTGCTGTCCTTGTATCACTCTGAAGTGTACAACCTGTGTCAAGCTGACATGTTCAGTTTTGCTTTTCCTGTTAACCTGACCTGACTCACCTTTGTCTTTTTCTTCATATGCTGCAGATGGAAACTCTTAACAAGTTAGTATATCTTCTTTTTTATTTTCTATTCCCCTAAAGTGTGTTTTTACACACTGAAAATGGGTATTCATTGAAGTTAAATTCATTTTGTAATGCTAGTGGTGGGAAAAATTTAAACATACACGTGAGATAAAGTTCAAGGTTTCCCAGAAAGATGACCACTTCTGTCATATAATGAAAGATTTTTTGTTTTTTTAACATCGTTCTCAGACCGTGATCATTATCCTCACTACTTCAATTTGTTGGCTTGTTGAGCAAATCTTGACCATGTTTATTAACTAGCAATTGTTCTGAATAGGATTTAATTTGTACACTTAACACAAAGTGCTGCGTTTCTGTGAAGAGAACCTAAAAGGATTTTAGTTTAGATTTATTTCGATGGCCTTTATTTGATCTTTGCCTCTTCTACAGGGGTGAAGCGGCATTTTATGACGATCTGTACCAACAGTCCAAGTAAGAGGCAGCTGCATGCAGGCTGGCTTGTCTGCTACTTAGGTCAGGTTGAGAGAGGCTCCTGGTTTCAGACAGACATGCTTAATTTGTGGTAAATTCCCGCTAAAGCTGATCAACAGCAGCTCATGCTGGAAGCATATTTTATTTTTGTTTGTTTCTTTTAGTCAAATTAAAAGCTTCAATATGCTGTAAATTGTTGCCAGTTCCTGTAAGGACGGTGATGAATATGATCTCTAATGAGGTAATGTCCATTTATGAGTCTATAAAGCACCCACGAGGAATCCTCATAATGGCTATCCATTAGCTCGGTGATGCTCGGCATTAAGCGGTGCATGTTCTGTTCAGCATGTCCTCTATTTCAAGGACGTTGGATTGGCTGGAGTTTGCCTCAGAGACTCTGTCGGGGGGGTTGTGTTAACTCACACCTGCCGTATGCTGCTCTTCGGTGTGTGTGCAGACACGGCCTTAGGATGGAGAACTTTCCGTGCTTCATCCCCAATGACCATAGCAAGAAAAGGCTGATCCAGGACACTGAGGACTGGCAGCCGCGCACCGGTACCACCCAGTCCCGCTCTTTCCGCATCCTGGCCCAGCTCACAGGCACCGACTACAGTAAGACCTGGCATGCTGGGTGCAGTGAGACAGAAGCGAGCCGTGGCGGTTAGACTGCTACGCAATAGTCAATCTGTGTGTGTGTGATAATCTCTCGTGCAGGCTTGATATGAAACGTATCTGTAAGGCGCGCTGATGTATTTGTCCTGGTCTCTCAGTGCAGGATCCCGATGATGAAACCATGAAGAGGGCCAGGTAAAGCCCGTGTGCCTCCTGGCCTTGTGCGTTTGAGAGTGGGAGGTTTGGTGTCGATGACTGAACATTTAGCCACGTGTTGATGTAAACATCCAACTTGGCTGTGAAATTTGGGACTGTTTTCTTTTTGTATAATCACAACAGAAGTCCGCATGGAACGAGCAAATCACTAATACGCTAACAGCCAGTTAGGGTGCGAGCAGCTTGTTAGAGGAATGTCCACTTACATTTGGTTGCTATGAGTTACAGAGAACATGGTTGCTTCTTAACTACTCCTAAGTCAGAGTGCTGCTGTAATAGGTTACAGATCTAATACTCGATAAAAAGGTTACTAATCTTCCAAGAACGTCAGACTTCTCTCCTGGTTTAATATTTGCTTCGCCGTCTTGACTCCTTGCCCTACAATCTGTTTCTTTCTTGTCTATCTCTGTCTCTCATCTTTCTCTGGCTGTCAGGGAAAAGTTCCTGACTGAGATTCAAAGTCCCCGCTACGCTCGTCTGCGGGATTGGCACCACGACAGGTCTGCTCGTGCCCTCAATATCAAATCCTGAGCAGCAGCCTAGATGCAGTGGGGGTCCCGAGACCAGCCGGAGCTTGGTAGAAATAGGCACGTACATGCGCTACATGAGAAAGACGACAAAGACGGCCAACCGACCAACCACGCTTACAAATTCACCTTTCAGGAAAAAGGATGAGGTGAAGAAGTTTAAGGGGCAATAAATGAAAAGCTAACCAAACAGAATCAAATAAAGTAACTTAACATAGATGACAATGCCAGTTGTGGAACCTTGCGTACTGAGCCTACGAGTTAGTGCGTCCTCTGGATTTCTGATGCTATGAGTGTTGACAACACCGTGGACCACTGTGCCTGTCACCCTGTTCTCCGTTCACACTGTGGTTCTGGGAGTAAACATTCAGGGGGAGGGGGTCTCCTCAGTGGGAAGCGGTTATTCTCAGACCCCCATTTGTCTCTGTCTCCTTTTCTCTGTGTTTGTTTCCATTTAAGTTCTTCATCTCATTAGTTTTCGTTTCTGATCCCCACATCTCCTGCCATTAAGGAAGAAAAGAAAGATCTGTACTCTTGTTGTTTTTTTTTCTGCTGTCATCAAAAATATAAAACATCTTCCAAAAAAAGCAAACTCTTTCTTCTGTCCTTTCTTCTGTGCTCTTCTTTGTTATATAAAGCTTCGGGGAATTCAGTGTTCTTTAGAGTTTTTCTTTTTCTGGCTGAGGTTTGCTGTATGATGTTAGTTCTTAGACCAGGGTTCAGGAAGACTTCGGATGCCTTGAACAGAAAACCTGACTTCAATTAAGCATTAAAACATGGTAGTTGGCACTGTCACCTCGCCTCCTGAAGGTCCTGGGTTTGAATCCTCTGTGCCCACTGGCTTATCTGTGCACAGTTTGCATGTTCTCTCCGTGCCTGTGTCTATTCTCTGTGGGTACTCCCGCCTCCTCCCATATTCCAAAAATGGGTAGATTAGCAACACTAAATTGACCTCGGTTGTGAATGTAAGTCTGAATGTTTGTATGTAGAGTATAATAACATAAGAGAAGTGGGATTTATAGAAAATAACGGCTGGAAGAGGGAAAAGTTGATCTTTTGCCGTTCAACAAGAAAATGTGTTTAGCATCATGTACGTGGTATTTATCAGTTTAATAGGAAAAAATTACCAAGGGAGGTAGAATAAGAAGGATTTGCCTATTAGAATAATTAGATTACCTGCAGTCATAATATTGTTGAGGGGGGAAAAAGGTTCAAACTGTACAGACATGATGGGAAATTACTCTGGTAAAAGTCACTGTGCAATCTAGGAAGGGTTACATGGCAATTTCAAAACAATCTAAAGCCCATTACTCTGCAGATAGAAAGGTTATTCAAACGTAGGGGGGGGAAAAAAACAAAACATTGTTTTCAATTTTCTCAGGAGAAAACATCCCCACACATTCACCCTGAGGTGAGAACATGCACTGCCCCGACTGCACATGCATCAGTTATCACTTAAAAGTTAAATCATGAAGTCCAATTCCACTGGAGTGGGCAAGTCTTTATAACTCTTGATACTGTGCCTCAACACATGCTGCCAGTAGGCGGTCACTTCTCACCTAATGGCTATTTAAATCGTAGCTACAAGTGGGAAAGGTCCATCCCTTTGTTTGTTTCTAATATTAATATTCATTTGTGCAATATGAACAAAGTTTCTCTCTGAATCGTGACATTATAGGTGATGCCACTGTGTTGCCAATTTAAAAGGAATTTAAAAAACATTAGCTCCCCTCTGAGTGCCTCCACAAGCGTCACAGTCGAGTCCTTGCAGAGCGGCAGCTGTTTTTAGCTCCCATCACTGTGACATGTGTCAGGGACCTTTGCCAACAAACTTTTACATTAGCTGCAGGACACACACACACACACACACACACACACACACACACACACACACACAAATAATATATAGGAAAAAAACCCAGTTAAAAGAAGATGTCAGTCAGACAACAGGAAATGTGTGCCTCCATTGCACTCTGCAGATGGGGGAAGGATGGGGGGGCTAGAAATGTCAAACAAACATGATCCAGGCTGCTTCAGGTGGGAATGAGCGGCTGCAGAGGTTGCTCTCTCATATTTGCACTGGCAACCTTTCCCAGAATGAAGAGCAGCCAAACAAACCTCAGAGGCGGGCGAGGAGTCACTGCCATTTGTCTGTTGTTGTGTAGAGCACAAGTCAAGGGAGCAGATTCCGGATCGCTGTTGTTTACCTGGATAATTCTGGTGAATAGTTGGAGAGGGGTCCCCGAAGGCAGGCTTGTCAGTGTGGGGGTGAAGGACGGCCCACCTAACGTCTGGGTGTCAAACAGACTGAAAAAGGTTCCTTTTGTCCTTTCTGTTCCTCACCCTGGTGTGCTGGCATTTGATAAAATCACTTGCTTCTGTGGGTTACACAGAAACTGAACTTTTCCCACACACGCTGAAAAACAGTGTCTTTCATCACCACTTTTCTGTCATAATTAGTTTCATTCGGTATTTTGTTGCTGGGCAACAAAAAGGTGTAGACTTGATGGCCGACTTTAACTGATACGGGCAATAACACGGAGTCTTTCTGGTTCAGGGTAATTAGTGCTGCGTCTTTTTTGCAAAAGGAAAAGATTTCATCACTTTTCATTAGTGTATCGTAAAGCGTGTCTCGGTTGATGATGTAAACACAATACGTTCCCAAAGCGCGCGGAGTGTTTTTCCCTGAGATAAGGCATCTCAAGAGCTCACTGTTTTAGCTCTGAGCTTGTTTTTCCATCTCAGTTATGGTTTGAAGATCCTCTGAATATTGTGGCTCTTGCTGCGGGTAATGCAACTTTGAAGTGTAGAAACAGCTCTTTATTTCAACACTTCTGCGTCGGCAGGCTCGGAGCAAAACTCCACCGCACCCAAATCGGAGCGTCTATCATCTTTTCGGGTTTCTCCAAGTTCGGCTGTGACTGACAGCTATTAGTCACATCGGGCACTGTTATTGCTGCCATTAGAGACGCGCTTCTTGAATCGTGTCTTGTAAAAGTTGCACAAAATCAATCGTTGCTTCTTTCTCTGTGCACCAGAGTCTCTGTTCTGTCAGCATCTTCTCGTTCTGTAACGGACGAGAGAATCGTGTCCTATTAATGAGGATGATGATGCCACGTATGATCATTCATGGAGGGTAATGTGTGGAACAAGGTAACAGAGGCAGCCTGGATTCTATTCTCCAGATATGGCATTTACTGCGGAGTAACCATAGTTACTGAGCTCTGTGGGTACCTCTCTTCTAATTAGTCGGTTTCTCCCCACAGCCTTGAGCCAACTCAGTCACCTGCCGTGGCCCAGGCAGCAGATAAACCAGACGGTGAGTTTACGCTCCTGCTGACACGTAAAGAGAAGCCCAGCAGCATTTGTGCTAACAGATTTTTATTAAGTGTCAAGACAAGAGCAACACCATGACCTGCACGACTGCCCCAGCAAAAGTGCAGCGCTCACATCTGTGTGTGGTGGACAGAGATAGATAAATAATAATAATAATAAATCAAATTAAAATGGTCCTGTCTGCTTTTGGTTTAGGCTCCATGACGGCGGTTGCGACGGGAGGTCATTCAGGTCCTTCCTCTCGGCCGCCGTGGGTAACCGACCCCAGTTTCGCCAATCGCTTTCGCCCAGACAAGACCAGCACCGTGATGACCCAGCACCAGCAGCCGGCCCAGCCGACCCCCATGGAGAACCGCAGCTCCATCCTTCAGGCAGCCCAGCAGGCACCCGAGGACACTGGGAGGACGCCAGTTTGTGGCGCCTGCAACAAAATCATCAGGTGAGGCTGCACGACCACGTCTATAGCTGGACAGAGTTGGAATAAATCCATCTGCTTATTCTGGAGTTCTTTAAATCTCCTTTACACATTTTACTGATTAAACAGGAAATTTGCTATTTTACTTTTAGAAAATATTGAAAATTACATCAAAGTAAAGGCGTTTGTGTGATTCCAGGGGTCGCTACCTGGTGGCGCTGGGGCGCTCCTGGCACCCAGAGGAGTTTACCTGCTCGCAGTGTAAGAAGGTTCTGGACGAGGGGGGCTTCTTCGAGGAGAGAGGGTCCGTCTATTGTACCAAGTGCTACGATAATCGATACGCTCCAAACTGTGCCAAGTGCAAAAAGAAGATCACAGGGGTGAGAGCTCTTGTGTGGCACAAAATGTCTGAATAGACTTGAGCCGCTGGACGTGGGTGGGCTGCTTCTTGTTTGTCTCCAGCATCGGTCAAGCTTCTTCTCACTTTGTCAGGAAATCATGCACGCCCTGAAGATGACCTACCATGTTCAGTGCTTCAAGTGTGCCGCCTGCAAGACCGCCATCAGGAACCAAGCCTTTTACATGGAGGAAGGAGAGCCGTACTGTGAGAGAGGCGAGTGGCTCAGCTGAGATAATCCCACTGCAATTATTACAATTTAAAATGATTGCAGGTAAAGTTTTTTTAGCTTCACGTTTTTTTCATCAGCACCTGCCTCTTTTTTTATTTATACCGCAAATAGCAGCAATACACGTTTGTGTAAAATAGATTTATTTATTTTTTGGCATCGACTCCCATTTTCTGTATTAAACCATCCCTTTCTTTCATTCTTACTAATTCAACTTCTTTTGCTCACATGAGACATGAAGGTGTGTCTGGAGATGTGCTGGAACCCATTCATTGGTTGAAGAGAGTGACGCCCACAGAAACCTACGGTGTGATGAGTTGCAGACATCGCAACCATCTGTCATTTGTTTAATGTAAAATTTTACGTAAAGTATCGCTGCACACCCTCCTACTTGTGCATCACTGGCAGATAAGTGGGGCGCTAATTAAAATACACCCGCAGGATGATAATTAGCCTTAAAATCCAGCGTTCACAGGTGGTTTACAGAGTCCCAGAGCAGCTGAGCTCATGTCAGGCCCTCTGTAACTTTACACACAGGTCAAGTCCTTCATGTGCATCATAAATCTCCACGCTGCGGCATGAACGGACGCGGGAACTGCCAACATGATGGAGCTCGTGTTATAAAGGATGTCAAATATTCATACTTTTAATGGATGCCATAGCTGAGGCTGCATATGAGAAGCGGCGGTGCAGAAATAAAAGTGCAGCCGCTGGGGTGATTCAGAGGTCTCGCTGAGAGGATTTCACGCAGTGCGTCTCATCTGCAGTCATCTTTTTAAATCAAACGCTACATTGTTTTATGATCGCTGTAAGGTTTGACACAGGCCTGACACACGCACCAGTCAATCATCCTCTGGGTTTTTTGTTTTTTTATCCCCTGTAATCCATTTAGCTGCAGTTTATTTCAAACATTTCTCTGTTGCTATTTTGTATGAATAGCATGTGTTCCTCTATTGTACTGTAAATGATTTAGCCGAGCGCTGAGGCTGACATAGAATTCTGCTTTATCAGAAGCCCGAGCCAGAACCTGAGCAGCCATTCGCTGAATAATGCCTTCAGCCCTGATAAACATTGTGCTGCCTCAGCAACTTTCAGGGGATTGTGCAGCCTTCTCCCACTCGCTCTTGAGGAGTGGCGTTATAACCTGACACATTTCCCCAGAGTCCTTGTGATGAAAGAGTCTGGCAAATCCAGTTAAATATCTGGAGTGTTTTCCTGTTATCCTAATCCCTCCCTCACGCCCCGGAAAGGCGCAGAATAACAGGAACGGCAAAGTGTGGAGCGTGAGCGTATACCGTTAAAACGGCTTCATTTATCTCCGCTACCCTCGCTCCCTCCGTCAAACGTACGCACTCGGATGCTATTAAAGTTAAAAAAAAAAAAAAATTCTTGCAGTGCTCTAAAGATGAAAGCAGCTCAACCCTATTTCACACCGGGTGCTCGGAACGTCTCGTCAAGGTGAAGCGATGTTTACATGTCGAGGTCACGGCAGATGAGTGGCCCCGCGTCGAGGACGATCAAAGCGAGCTCTTGTGATGCTTATCTCGCCCGCCTCGTGTCACCTTTGTCTCCGCAGACTATGAGAAGATGTTCGGCACCAAATGCCACGGCTGTGACTTTAAGATTGATGCCGGCGATCGGTTCCTGGAGGCCCTGGGCTACAGCTGGCACGACACGTGCTTCGTCTGTGCTGTAAGTCAATTTGATTGATACACCCTCCCCTGGAGCCTCTCTCTCCTCTCCCTCTCTTTGCACCCCCCACCACCACCACCACCATGCTCTCTGTTTACCCCGTTAGATTCAGCCAGTCACTGGGATGAAACCCCAAATTAAATGAATCAAGTATCGAAGTAGACACCTGTTGCGGCTCACATAGAGATGCTGAGGTGTGACATCTCCTCTGCCCTGGTTTCAGCAATCTGTCTGTCTCCTTTCATCTTTCAAGCTCTGCCAAATCAACCTGGAGGGGAAGACGTTCTACTCCAAGAAGGATAAGCCGCTGTGCAAAAGCCATGCCTTCGCTCCAGTCTGAGAGTACGAGCATCGTCACTCCGGAGGATGCAAGGACGCTCTTCCCGACACACTTCCACATCCCAGCTATGACCACCACACGCCTCCTTTTCTCTCTCCTGCCCATTCTGTGCTTGCAGTCCAGGTCAGCGCCCGCAGCAGGCAGGAAACAACGCCTCCTCAAATGAAATTAGGTTCTTTTTGACTCGCATACAGTATTTTAATTCAGCCTTCCTGCGGCCTCAGGGCAGCGCATCATAAGTGGGAGGTGTCACGTGTACGTCTCACGCCCACAAATGGACCGAATGAAAATTTGACCAGAGATGGTAATATGTTCACCTTTATGATGCTACAGATCAAGATACCAGCCAGGACTTGTTTCCTTGATCGATTTAAAGGGTAGCGGGTTCTTAAGATTCAGCCTTGCTGAGGTCTGAGAGGTTCTGGGTTTTTATTCTGCAGGAAAAACAACTAAAGTACTCCTCAAGAATTTTAGTTTTCACTCCTCTATAAATAATTCTGCTAAGTGTGTTTGCGGCCTGATGGTGTGTTCTATTAGAACTGAGGTTGGTGTTTTTGTGGATGTGGAGCTCAGAAGAGGCTTTTCTGGGGATTCTCATCCCATTATACCAACTGGCACACGACTCTGGAATTGACATGATTCCCAACTCCATAATTCATAATAACTGCTGTGGCAAACGGAATGTACCAACTGGCACTCGGGTTTTCTTTTGTTTGGCTTTAATTTAGTGTCATTAACTGTTTTACGTTAGAGTTAAGTTTGTTTTGCTGCCTGTAAAACCAAATGCTGTGCTCCATAACTGGAAGTGGCCACAGTTTGTTTTTTATACCATCAGGCAACCTTTGTTTGAACTTTTTGACTGGGAGAGAAATCTGAGGAAGTTCCTGTGAGCAAATCATTTAATGATCCCCTTCATACGTCACTTTAACACTCCTGTGTCGCAGTAATGATTTGCTACTGTTCCTGCGCCTCCATGGAAAGAGCGGTGGCCCCAATTAGGCCCATTTCCCAATGCTAACTGCAGCGCCAATTAACATAATGGGGTCCAGTCGAGCAAATGAAAGGGCGGCATCCCATTTCTCTATTACAGCAGCATCGTCACAGTTTAACCCCGTTGGAACTGTTGAGCGATGCCGTTTTAGCCGTTCAAAGGAACAGTTGTCTTTTGAAATGATTTGCTGAGGCTTTATTGTGGACATGGTTGATTCATATTCAGTTTTAGAGCTGGAGGTTTTCAATGAAGCCCAAAAGTAATAAATAAGTAAAGGCACACGCCTGGGGGGGGGGGGCAGAAGTAGTTTCAGTAAAAAGGTTAAATAAAACATTGTAAGATGCTGAATCCAATCTTGCTTCCTCCCAAATTTCTCGATGCAAAGATGCCTTATTTTATACAAGACTAGTGTTTAACCATGAAAGTGACCTAAACTAAACCCAGAATTGTTTTATGATGAATGCTAACCTCATTAAAGACGTACTTCCCACTCTGATATATGATCTGTTTGCTGAATTATTGACAACATTTGATAAATTGGCTGTAAAGGTGGAGGCCCGAGGCTGAAGGAGGTGAAAGGCTGAATATCCTGAAAGCCGCAGTTATTAAAGACTCAGTCATCCCAAAAACACACCAGAGCGGCGTGTGTGCAAACAGGAAATAAATCACTCGCCGCTATAAACACTGAAAAAAGCTCTTTTGCACGGTGACCATTTAAGTGCAGCGACAACGCTGCCGCAATTAACTATCGTGATTATTTTATTTTCTAGTTTACCCGTTTAAGACAAAGTCGGGCCGAGCGGTTGATCAAATAAAACCTTTCAGTCAATTTAACAATATATAATTTATTTACAACAGTTCAGGTTGAATTCCTATACATACTTTTCTGAAATGTCATAGATAATTATATACATAAGGCCAAGTAAATACTTGAAAGCACTTAGAAACGAATTTCCAAAATTCTACCCACAAATCCATATCATTGTCGAAAAGAGTACAGAAAAGCTCCTGAAGCAGAAGTTTTCCTATCGCCACAAAAGGTCTGACAACAATTTACATCGACGAGGAACACAAAAGGTCCAAAGGAAAGTACAGAAATGAGGGTTATACAATTGCATAAGCGCTGTGGCATGTAGTAAATACAGCATTTTTGACTCGCAGAAAGGCAAGGAACTAAATAGAAAACCCATTCACAAGCACTGGAGTCTATTGTTCTTTGTTCACAAAGAAAAACAGCTCAGTCAGAGCGACAGGGAGGACCACACACACACACACACACTCGACACCGAATACTAATGAGAGTTAAAGTACAGTTCAGATGTAGCCATTTCCCATCCACAACCCTGTTAAAAACTTATAAATCCTCAGGAAAAAAAGCACTGATGTTACTAGGATGAGTCTTACGACTGTCAGGCCCGGATTTCATCACGAAAGGAGATTCTCCATCGCTCAAACACACACACACACACACAGTAATCGCAGTTTTTTTTTTCCTTTTTTTAAAAGATTAGATAGACGTGAAGATAGATGCTGAACATCCAGGCGGCTGGTGAATTACATTACTGAAATGTGCTTAGACGACACATCCGAGACAATGACGGGGGTGATGAAGTTTCACACACAGTCCGACTGTACATCCGCCACGGCTCATTGAACACACTGCGGCGTCGCCCTCCTCCTCCTTTCTCTTTCTCCCCTCTGGCGATTCACTAAGCATCAGTAACCTTCTCCACCTTGCCTTTAAATGCTTACGGTTTCCAGAAATAATCGGACAGGGCGCGGTACAGGATGGACAACAAATGTATAGAAACCGTCTGGAAAACAGTCTTTAAACCCATAACACTGCAAAAAGTCACTGCTAGATTGCCGGAGAACAGCATATAGGCAAACACGTCACGGTTTAGACTTGACAAATGCTGCGCCAGTTAAATGTCTTTTTTTACCTTGTTTTTCTTTTTTTGGCTTCGTATTAAAATATAATTTACATTTCTTTACAAAGTGGTCAAATAAAGCAACACGTTACTGCCCGAACAAACAGCGTTAACTTACCACGAAGATAGAAGTGAGGGGGGGGGACACGAATGGGAGCGCAGTTCAGAAGAGACGACATCTGTGACCTCTACACTAGTAAAATATCCCGCGGGTACAATGTGAGGATGTGGTGGCCCTAAAATCACCCCGAAACTTTGGTTACCAGTTCTGCTGATATACACGCACACGGCTGCTTTAGAAAAGTATTTACATGTTTCACTTCAACATGAAAATATTGAGCTCGGCGTCGCCTACGAGGATCCCAGGCTCCCTAAACAAACCAAAAAAGAGGGGGACAGAGCTGATTTGCATCTCTGAATAGATTGAATTGAGGGGTTGGACAGACTGCTTGGTTGATGGGGGGTGGGGGTGGGGGGGGACCTGCCGAGACGCCACCTGAAGATCTTTTTTTTTTCTTTAGAAAAATAGCAGGACGCACTTTCCCCCTCTCGCGCAAATGTACATTCCAAATATCCGACAATCATAAAAGAGGCTCCGCTTGGTGATGGAGGACTGGGGGAAGGACCGGGTGGGACGTGGGGGGGGGGGGGCCTCCTCTCTTTACAACTTGGACAGCTTGACATGCAACCCTGAGGCAGACGGAGAGGGAGCTATGGCTAGATTGGGATCATTTGAGAAAAACTTTTCGCCCCCTGCGTGGAAAAGATGCGGTGCGAAGGAGCCGAGAGGGGACGAGTCCCTCGGGAGAGGACGAGTCCCTCGGGAGGGGACGAGTCCGTCAGGCTTAAAAGCACCTGCTGCTACTCGGGTCAACTCTGTCTGCGGACGGACGCTCGCCTCAGGCGCCAATGCTGCTTTGCCTCCCAGCAAGTAGAGTTGGTTATAAAAACGGAGCCAGATTCTGGGTGGGGGTGAAGGGACGTGTTGTGGGACGTCCTACAGGGGAGCGCTCAAGACTATACCTGGACCCACTCAGCTTTTTGGCCATACTCCCGTGGTTCTGGTTGGATTTGGTGGCAGCCGAGGCCAAGTGATGCCAAAAGCGACTGGAGCCGAGAGTAGAGACTGGACTCCAGCGGAGATGCTGCCTCCTCCCAAGTCAAGTTCTGAGAGCCTAAAAACCACACGTTTATCGATTCAGAGGCAAAGAAAAGTCTCGCTGAATCAAGATGTCAAGTTGATACATTCACTGTAGCGATGCAGGCTGGACTTAAAAAAAAGGCAAAACGCACACACACGAGATAAGACAGGTTTTTTTGGGGGGGCTCTGACATACAATCTATTTTAAACCTGCAAGTGCAGGGTGTGCTACAGGCTGTGAGTGTGTGTGTGTGTGTGTGTGTTGTGTTTGAAGAAACATAATGGCGCACAGGACACGTGCAGCTGTGGAGTGTGACGGTGTTTGGGGGCCGCCGATGCTCGCAGGCCGTCCTGATCTTGCTAAAAATGTGCTCAGTGTCTGAGATAAAGGTCGTCTGGCAAACAACTGCATACGTCGCCTGTCCTCCTCGTCCCGGAACGGCCGGCGCCTTTCGTCCCTTTTCGACCCACCAGCTTATCGTCTCTATTTGGTTAGAAATATATCATTTAATCAGATGGCGAGAGCAGCCGTCTCCGTTAGCGTCACGTTTGCATATTGCTCCTCGGTTGCCGTTTGTACAAAAGGCTTGAAGTTGCTTTATTCGACTAAAATCTTTGATGGGGAAATAAAGGGTTTGTTTTTATTTATTTAGCTCTCCCCGCACACTTCCTTCCCTTTGATTTTGGTCTTTGAACGGATTTTTCGCCCCACTAGCCTAAACCCTTGAGTCTCCTGGTAGAGACGCTCTGATCTGATTCCCGCCGCTGTTGCTGTCGGTTGTGTATTGTGGTGCTCTTCCTCTGCGCCGGTCTCGTCTCTTCCCTGCCTCTGGGGTTAGCACTCGCCGTCGGAGACCAGGAATATCATGGCTTCCTGTTTGCCGATGTCGGCCATGACCGCAGCCAGCTGGTTGATGTTGCCGCTGTGGAAATGTTGCGCCTCCCACAGGTCCAGGATCACAGAGGTCGGGCTCGCTTTGGATGCAAAGAAACTCATGTGTCTGTGGAGAGAGGAGCACAAAAATAGCAGTCGCTGGGGTTTTTTTTTTTGGGGGGGGGGGGTTTCCCCCTCCTGAATCCACACGTGAGCCTGTCTCCCGTTTGCTTCCCGGGGAAAGCTCCCAGCCCCGTGTTTTACAGCGCTCCCGTCTCCTGTAACTCTGTCACTGTCACGTTTTATGGCAGTACCTCAGATATACTGTACTCCAGCACCTAACTAAGAAGATAAAAGCTATAAGGACGCAGTGCAGATCTACAAATCCTCAATCTGGCTTTCTTTTTTATTTGGAGCTTAACAGTGTGAGCTCTTTATTTGATGTCGAATTTGCCTCTAAATCCCTATACAGTAAATCCTATATGGACTTTCACTGGGAAGTCGGAAGTGACCTTTTCTGTTTCAGCCGCGGAACCTTTTACGATCAAACCCAATCAATGACAACAAAGCGGCGGCCCCGGCCGGCTGTGTGCTTGAAGTTGAGTGGCAGCGGATCCCCGCGGTAACCGAAGACGCCTGTTTGAATTAATGGCCTTTTCCTGTTCTCCAAATGTCTGGGGGTCCCCACTGTTGTGTGGAGCGCACGTGGCGTTAGAGGAGAGAACGGCGTCACCTCCTGCGCACAGGGCAGCGCGCGGCGAAAGAGGCGGTCAGGCGCGTCCTTTTGACCTTGAAACGGGCCGCCGCCATCGCTTCGCACAAGTGGCGGAGGCTCCCATGGCCGGCCCGGAGCACGGCATCGCTCTACCGCGACGCCACAAAGCAAACGGCTGGTGGAAGAAAGGAGTCCGGGAACAAAGCCCTGTGCCATTATTCCGATAAAAGGAAGAGAGGACTGAGCTGGAGCATCCGACGAGTCAGCCCTACTTATTCACCCCGCCGTGTGAGACACAGGCTTATCTTGTAAAGCTCAGACACAGTCGTTTGCAACGTCTTAGGAGACAAAGATCAAGAAAAAAAGGTTCTTGGCATTTTAAGTTTTATTGATCCGTCCTCTTCCACTTGGTGCGAAGGTTTCCCGGAGAAACAAACAGGGAAGGAGAAGAAAACGCAGGAGGCGGCCGAGCGCTCGTTCTTCCTCGGTCCTAAACGATAACCGATTGTGTCGACTGAAACAATGCTACTTAAATCTGGAGCGGCATCAATTTGTCATTAATGGAGACGAGTAAAGTGGATTGGACAAATTGCACGCGCCCATTTGATTTTATTACAGGCTGGAAATTAATGAGGAGGATCGGGGAGCGCAGACATCTGCGATGTACAACAGGACTCCTATACGGCTCGTTATGACCGGTTACTTTTTTGGTGAACTTGCAGCCTTTCCAATTAGGAATGTTAAGCAGAATGTAGCAGGTCCAAGTTTAGCCGCAGCCTCTAAGCTGCTTACCTGTTCCCGATGTACGAAAACTCAAACCAGCTGAAGAAGTGATAGCTGTATCCGTGGCGTCCACATTAATCCCATCACCTTAAGTGTGTCAAATAAGGGATTAAGTTGCCAAAGCCGAACCCTGTTTACCCGAACGTGTAGGGGGACCCGGAGCAGCGGAGCACAGGCGGTACGACTTTACACGTTCGCCTCCACGTGAAAATCCACCGCTGCTGCGCGTCAGTCAAATCAAGCTGCGTTCAACGCCGCGAACGCTGCTGCTGTTAAAGGTGGACGCTTACCTCTCCAGTTTGAGTCTTTGTGCCAGCATTCTCCAGTCCGCTCCGTTGGGACAGGGCGCGTCCAGGCTGCTGCAGATCTTCTGTCTGATGAGGTAAGGGATCTGAAAGGCGCTGGGTCCCGCCAGAGCCGAGGCGCTACTGTCCATTAACATAAACTCGGCGTCGATGGCGCGGGTGTCCTGGTGGAAATGCCACAAAATCACATCAAACAATTTCCCTGCACACCCCCCTGCCGCCGCTAATGAAAATGCTAAACGCCGTGGCTCGAGGCGAGCGCTCGGGCTGTTACCTTGGCGATGTTGAAGTCGAGGCTGAAGCTCTGCCCCTCCCCCTCCACCTGCCACACGCACAGCTGGCAGGTGAGCTCGCAGGTGCTGAGGCTGAGGCGCTCCAGAGTGAACGTGCAGTGCAGGTACCTCTGGGAACCGTTCCAGATGTGGTAGAAGGGGATCTCCTGCAGGAGGGAGAACAGGCAGCGCAGTCAGAGGCTGCGTGTTGGAACAAGAGCGCCTGCCTGGAATACACGCATCATCATTAACCAGACTAATGTAAGCCGTCGTCATGCGACACGTAAATAGATCCGAGGAGGCAGAAAGACAACACCCAGGTAAACTCAAGTTGGATGATGCGACGGGAGTGGGGGGGGGGGGGGGGGGGGGGGGGGGGGGGTCTTCTTTAGAGGTTTTTCTGACTGTCACTGCTGATTAAACTAGCAAATAAATATACTGTAAAGAGCTAGCACCTGACACAAAATATATTTATGTATCTGTCCACTTGTCACCTGAGCTTCATGTGATCCTAAAACATCACAGCTGTAATTTCAACCTAACTGCATGTGACACGCAGATGCTTTTAGCCTCTCTCTTTTTTTTTTTTCTCGGTGCACCATCTTCAGCCTGACAAACATGGCACGGAGGATGTTTGGTGGGTTTGATTCAAGGCTGACTTCTCTTCCTCTGCCTCTTTTGCATATCCCGGGAGAGGCAGGGAGGTAACTCCTCGATTTAGGCTGGGTTCAACGGCTGACAGGAGCTTGATGAGTGGGGCTGTAGTGCGCCTCGTTGGCCAAACGGGGGCACTGTTACCCAGGCTGATGGATGACAGAGCCAGGTGAATCACAAAGGTCTCACGGGAGACTAAAGGCCTTTTTTGACTGCAGTGCTGAGGGGGGAAATAACGCTTCCAAATGAACAGGCACAGTCCAGAGGAAAAGCCTCTGTTCTGGGTGCAGGGCCGCTGCCGCCGCCACTTGCTTGGCACATCCTGCACAGTTCCCTTCGGGGGTCTCAGGTCTTAGATAGCAGCAGCCAGAACATTTTCCTGTCCTCTTTGAGCAACCAATCAATGTGATTGTTGCCGGGCTGCAGTGTGCTGGGCCGCGCAGGTGTAAGGAGTGCGGCACCGCTGGAAACGTTCCAAGAAGTCGCCGACATTTCCATACGGCTCTATATTTGTTCTGTTCCGCTGAGAGAGCGGCAGCTACTGTAGTATAATCAGCCAGGTTGTTTGCTCTGCTGTGGGGTGCACCACCCATGTTCCAATGTGCACATGTGCAAACTTCTGCAGAGACACAAGTTGGACAAACGTGTGCACAGTTGGAGGAGCAGAAATGGCTCCTAAACAGCAGGGGTTATAATAGGATGCAGGATGATTTGATACTCGTCTCAGTAAAAGCAGTTAACCTCATACAAATGTCCTTTTTTGATATCGGAGTGATACAAAAAATGGTGAAAAAAGCAGATGGACTGACACCAAACCAACACATGATTAATTAAATCTCTGCGCCAACGAAAATTAAAACAACTTTCCTTGGAGACAAGCTGGACTGCAAACCCTAATTAACAATAAAAGTGTGGAACTTTTTGATTACTTAATAACGTGGCTTGTGCTGACATGGCCAGGATTCTGCGGCTTTTATTTCTCTGGATGGCTAATTTAAAACAACCCGAGACGACGCGCTTTTAAATGAAACCCGTAAACAAACGTACGTGTGACAGATTCGCACGGACCTCTGCATTACTTCTCATTCCCTCCGATTTGGGACGAATTCAAGCTAACAGCAGCCCCTTTTGCACACACACACACACACACACACACCAGGGACGAGCGACACACCTGGTAGCCAGCTAGCAGCTTGCTCCTCCAGTGGGCCTGGGGCATGTCGTGGATGGACAGGCGCAGGTTGTGGTAGCTGTCTTTGAAGAGCAGGATGTGCGGCTCGTCAATCAGACGACCCCCGAGCTGCCGCTCCATCTGCATCACCTCCTGCAGAGAGAGGGAGAGGGAGAGAGAGAGAGAGAGAGGGAGAGAGAGAGGAGAGAGAGAAGGAGAGAGGGGAGAGAGAGAGAGGGAGAGGAGAGAGAGTGAGAGAGAGAGAGGGATGGAGAGAGAGAGAGGGGAGAGAGAGAGAGAGGGAGGAGAGGGAGAGAGAGAGAGGAGGGAGAGAGGAGAGGAGGGAGAGAGAGAGAGGGAGAGGATAGAGAGAGGGAGGGAGGGAGAGAGAGAGAGAGGGAGAGAGGAGAGAGAGGGAGAGGAGGGAGAGAGAGAGAGGGAGGGAGAGAGAGAAGAGGAGGCGAGAGAGAGGAGAGGAGGGGGAGAGAGAGGAGAGAGGGAGAGAGGAGAGAGGAGAGAGGAGGGAGAGAGAGAGAGAGAGAGAGAGAGAGAGGGAGGGAGAGAGAGAGAGGGAGAGAGACTTTTAAAGTGTACTTTATTTACAAGTGCTCTGTTCACATAAAAACAGTTAAAACCCTAACCTGTCCCTCAGAGCAGCCATGCTGCAGCCTTCATCTCCCCCTGCTCTGTTACCTTCACTAAAACCTCGTCATGTCCCCACTGCTGTTTAAAGGCTTCCAGGTTCTCAGTGGCTTTGTAGAAGCAGAACTCCAGATTCAGGCGCACCCTCACGTTCTGCTTCCACAAAGCCACCGCGTCACATGCCGCCTCCATTTTTTAATCTTGTCCCTCCTGGTCAAATAGATGGCAAGTTTAGCCTCACTTATTAAGAAATTTAAAATCTGGCATTTCCCCTTTTCTGCCCTCTTGTGTCTTGTGCCACAAATAAAAACAGCAGTGGTGAACATGACATTAAAAAGCCTAAAAACATCAGTTAAAACCCTAAAAAGACCCACCAGCCTACTGCACCCGGTAAAAACATGGAAGACACTCTCGTTAAAATCACAGAAAGGGCAGTTGCTTAAAGTGTTCGGATTTAAAATTGACAGGAAGGCACTGGTGGCGATGGCTCCATGCAATATTCTCCATTGGAGGTCACCAGTCCTCTTCTTGATAGGGGGCTTGTAGAGAGTCCTCCACTGAGGACTCTGTCCCCCCAGCCTGTCCTTCCAAACTGTCACCTCTCTGTTTTTCAGTTTGTCTTTGTTGAGTGTCTTCACAATGTTGGCGTATAAAATCCTCCTGTCCATGCTGTGGAGGGATCCTGAGCCACAGCCATCCAGGAGAGGACCCCGAGGTCCAGGAGGTCCGGGTGCAGGTGGAGTTCAGGGAAATCGTCTGTGGGGTCAGTCTCAGCCTCTCCTCTCCCGTGAAGGAGGAGGAGACCCTTCTCTTTTGTTGATAGTCTCTGTTTCCAGAGGCCCAAGCTCCTCTGGATCAGACGGACCGACCGGACCCCCAGCGCTGAGCTCACAGCCTGGGCATCGGTGAGCTCTGGTCCCGCTGCCGCCACCAGCTGCTCCAGTGTCACCATCCTCCTTCTGATCAGGGCCTCCTTCAGCCCAGGGGTGGCACTGTTGCAGACGTCCAGTCTGCCACCACAGACTAACGGCTCCTTTAAAAGCCAGTGCAGAGAGTCGGTCTGAACAAAGCTCCATCTAAAGAGAGCACAGGATTTTAAAACACCCTGATAAAATAGAGGTAGCCCCCGTAACGATAAAAAGTTTAATTTAGTTAAAAACAGAGCAGCATCCAGCCCTAGGTTGTTCACACGTTTGAGTACACAGCTGGCCACACTCCTCCACACTAAATCAGGAGGCCCTCCGAGGAACCTCTGGACAAACTGGAGTCTAAAAGTGGCCACTCTACTGGCCAGGTGGATGAGGCCCTGGCCCCCCTCCTCCCGAGGTAAAAACAATACTGACTGTGGCACCCAATGTAGACGGTCCCAAAAGAAATCCACCATCTTTGACTGGACCTGGGCCAGCAGGCCCGACGGTGGATCCAGGCAGGCCAGCCGGTGCCACAGCAGCGAAGCAACAAGGTTATTTAAACCAAAACCCTCCCTCTAAAAGACATGTGGGGCTTGATCCAGCTCCATTTATGCAATTTGCTGTCCACCTTTTCCACAATGTCATCCCAGTTCTTGGCTTCCATCTCCTTGGATCCGAGGTACACCCCCAGATAGCGAAGTCCATTCCTCTTCCAGGTCAAGCCTCCTGGGAGAACCGGGAGACCCCCACCCCAGTTGCCGACAGCAAGGGCTTCACTCTTTCCCCAGTTTACCCTTGCCGCCGACACTATGGAAAACTTGTTCGTTATGCGGTTTAAAATGTTGATGTCCTGCTGATCTCTAGTAAAAACAATGACATCGTCAGCATAAGCAGATAAAACCAAGTTTCCAGTAAAACCCGATAAAACCAAACCCTGAACATTTTCACGTATTTTGATCAGGAGGGGTTCCAGGGAGAGCGCATAGAGCATCCCCGACAGGGCGCAGCCCTGACGGACACCTCTATGCACCCTAAAAGGAGCACACAAGCCACCGTTGAACTTCAGGACACTCTCAATGTCACGATACAAGACCTTGATCATGGCTATCAGACCAGCGTTGAACCCAAACCTCTCCATGGTTCTCCACAGAAAGCTGTGTTCAACACGGTCAAAAGCCTTTTCTTGGTCTAAAGAAAGGAGACCAACCTGTGTTCCCAATGAACTGGAGACTTCCAAAACGTCCCGAATGAGGTGGATGTTATCCACCATTGACCTGCCGGGCACGCAGTACGTCTGGTCCCGGTGGATGACGTGTTCCATGGCCTCCCTCAGCCGGTTGGCCAAGGCCTTGGAGAGGATTTTGTAGTCCGAGCAGAGCAGGGAAACGGGGCGCCAGTTCTTGATGTCCTGCAGGTTCCCCTTCTTTGGTAGGAGGGCAATTACTGCCCTCCTGCAGGACAGTGGCAGGGAGCCAGAGTGAAGACTTTCATTGAGGACGTCCAGGAGGTCTTGCCCAACGATGGTCCAGAAAGCCTTGTAGAAGTCCACCCCCAGTCCGTCGATGCCCGGAGCCTTCAGGCTCTGCATGCTCTGAAGAGCAGCATACAGTTCTGGGACAGACAGGGGGCGATCCAGCTGACCATTGGCCTCTTCTGGTACCTGGGGCAGTCCAGAGCAGTATTCCTCAAACCGTTCATTGTTTTCTTCATACTCACTCCTGAACAATGAGGAGTAAAAGTCCACCGCCCTCCTTCGGATCTGCTCCGGCTCTGTCAGCTCCCGTCCTTCCTCCGATAGTAGGGAGTGGATGACCCTGCTCTGCCCACGCTTCCTCTCCAGGCCAAAGAAGAAGGTCGAGGGGGTATCCATCTCTGCGATGTCCTGGATCCGGGACCGCACCAGCGCGCCCTGTACCTTAGTGTCCAGCAGGTTGGCCAAGGCCGTCTTTTTTGTCTTGAGGGCCTCCAAACACCCTCGATCTCCTCTGGACTCACAAAACTGCTCCAGTTCCACAATCTCGGTCTCCAGAGCTTCGATTGATCTGGTGATGTAGCGGGTGACATTGAGAGTGTGCTGCTGACACAACAACCTGATCTGAACTTTGCCATGGTCCCACCACTGTCTTAGACAGGTAAAATCCTTCTTCCTCTGCCTAAAACCAGCCCAAAAGTAACTAAAAACCTCCTTAAAACCTCTGTCGGCAGTCAGAGTTGAATTAAAATGCCAGTAGGCGCTTTTGGGGCGAATGTCCCTAACTAGCACACAGCCTAAAACCAAACAATGATCTGTAAAACCTACTGGTAAAATATCACACTTTTTAAAAGTACTAAAATGGTGTTTACAACAGTAAAAGCGGTCGAGGCGAGCCAAAGAGATGGTGTCGTCTCTGATGTGGGACCATGTGAATTGTCTGTGGCTTGCATGCATCCTTCTCCACACGTCCACCAGACCATGGGAGCGGACCAGCTGCCTCAGAACCTGCTGGGAAACTGGATGCGGTTCTATGTGATTTCGATCTAAAACGTGATCTTCTGTACAATTAAAATCCCCCCCTAAAATCAACAAATCAGACGAGCTAAGATTATTTAAAACGTCGTTGATTTTCTCTAAAAAGAGCTTCCTCTCTGCACCGTTGTTGGGAGCATAAATATTAATAAAAACAACCGTGAGGTGACTAAAAGCAGCTTTAACTAAAAGGCAGCGTCCCTGAACGACGTGCTCCACTGTGACAGCGACTGGGTTAAATGACCTGGAGAAGAGGATGCCCACCCCTGCACTGACCGCAGTGCTGTGGCTTAAAAACACCCCCCCCTCCCACTCTCTCCTCCAGTCGGTCTCATTGCTGTCACTGCTGTGGGTCTCTTGTAAAAATAAAACATCTATTCTTTTGTTCTTAGCCGTTTCATATGCTTTGGCCCTCTTTCTTGCTTCTCTAGCCCCGTTAATGTTTAAACTTCCCACCTTAAAATTATTCATTAAAAAAGTGAGGGGTCTAAAACTACGATCTAGGATGGCTATTAAACCACTAAAAAAGGCACCACACTGAACAAAACCTCAATTGCACAACTCTCTTTTAACTTTTAAAATCAGTTTTCTTAATCTAAAAACTTCTTGGTCAGTAAAATCTGACTCCAGTTTATTTCTAAGATGATGTTTGGCCGATGTGTAAAATAACTGTTTCTCAGGGAAGTGATTTTCAATTTTAATCCCTTTTGCGTTTTTTGTGTTCGCAAGGAAACTCTTAATCATTTTTGCTGTGTATGGGCTCTCATCGAAGGTTCCGGGTTTCTGCGTGTGTGAGAGCTCGCTCTCATCAGACACACATTCTCCTCCATCACTGCTCTCAGCGAGCTCAGGTTTCCAGAAAGCTCTTTTCCCAGGCAACCGACTGGCCTTCGCGCCCACCTCCGCCAGTTCATCTTTCCTTTTCGGGCGTTTTTGTGGAACAGGAGTCCACGCAGCCTCCTGTTCCATCAACTCAACACCGTCACGCATCTGTCCCTCACCACCATCACCCACCTGCCCCTCACCACCATCACCCACCTGCCCCTCACTACCTTCACCCACCTGCCCCTCACCACCATCACCCACCTGCCCCTCACTACCTTCACCCACCTGTCCCTCACCGCCTCCACCCATCTGTCCCTCACTACCTTCACCCACCTGTCCCTCACCACCTTCACCCACCTGTCCCTCACCACCTTCACCCACCTGTCCCTCACCACCTTCACCCACCTGTCCCTCACCACCTCCACCTACCTGTCCCTCACCACCTTCACCCACCTGTCCCTCACCACCTTCACCCACCTGTCCCTCACCACCTTCACCCACCTGTCCCTCACCACCTTCACCTACCTGTCCCTCACCACCTTCACCCACCTGTCTCTCACCACCTTCACTCACCTGTCCCTCCCCACCTTCACTTACCTGAGACACCACGCCCACCAGTGTACCATCAGGCTCACTCACCACCTTCTCACCTGCCTCATCCTGTCCACCTCTCCCGATACTCTCCTCTGGTCCTGCCGCAGTGGCCCCCGCGGGCCCGCCCGGACTCCCGGCACCAGGCCGGTCCGGGGTGGGGCCTCGCCCCCCGGGACCGACCGGGACCGAGCCGGTCCCGGCACCGTGCCGGTCCGGGGCGGTCTCCCGCCCTTCGGAACCGACCGGCACCGAGCCGGCCCGGCCCGGACAGGCTCTAACTAAATGACCCTCCTCACCACAGCCGAAGCACTTCATGACGGAGGAGGACGCGTACAACATATAATCAAATTCCTCCACCTTGACGTGGAAGCGCACGTTCAGCTCCTCCGCCCGGTTATTTAATATCATATAAAACTGTCTCCTATGAGACACGACGTGCTTTAGCAACGGGGACTTGCACCCCGACAGAACCTTTTTAATGGGCGAGACGATCTTCCCGAACCTGGCGAGTTCCCTGGCCAGGAACTCGTCGCTGATGAAGGGGGGTACGTTGGACAGGGTGATCCGGGTGGAGGGCTGCGTCAGCGGCAGCACCGCCTCGAATCTCCCGCCAACGCTGATCCCCGTCTCCACCAGCCGGTTCGCCTGCTCCACCTTGTCTACAAACAACACCACCGCCCCGTGCATTCGGGCGGCCGACTTCACGGACCCATGTCCGATTTTCTCCCCCACAGCGAGGGCCACCTCCTCCACGGTATACAGAGACCCGGTCCCCACCTTAACGCCATGTCTCCGCGTTAACCGGGAGAGGTCCCCGCTCCCACCACCAAACACCATGGCGTCAGACGCCAACCAGCCAGACAAACCTGGCTGATTCCACCCGACACAAACCTCAACCCCCCCAACAAAACCCACAAAAAAACACCACCAACAACTAACCAACCCAATAAACCAACAACTAACCGTACACTATAGGCCGAAACCTCGCAAAAGTTTGAAAAATTCTCAGAACGAGAACGCTCTCAGCTCCACGCGCTCCACTCACAGAGAGGGAGAGAGAGGGAGGGAGAGAGAGAGAGGAGAGAGGGAGAGAGGGAGAGAGAGAGAGAGAGAGAGGAGGGAGGGAGAGAGAGAGAGGGAGAGAGGAGAGAGAGGAGAGGGAGAGAGAGAGAGAGAGGGAGAGGAGAGAGAGAGAGGGGAGAGAGGAGGGAGAGAGAGAGGAGGAGAGAGAGAGAGAGAGGGAGGAGGAGGAGAGAGAGAGAGGGAGAGAGAGAGGGAGGGGAGAGAGAGGGGAGTCATCACTCACTGTGTCAGTCCCACAGGTAAATCCAAAAAAGAAAAAACTAAATAAATCACTCATACGCGTGTGCGTTTCCCGGCCTTATGTCAGTAGTTTGGAACAATTTCCTCGACAGGCACGCGCGGCACAAGCGCGAGATGGGAAGAGAGGGACCCCGCAAACGCATCGACTCATCTCCGCAGCGTTTCTAACGTCACCATAGGTTGGTCCTCTGCCTCGGCGTGTGCCCGTGCCCCTTCCAGCAACGGCATTAGCATGCAAATAGCGCCGCCATCCTGCTCCAGCAGCTACCTGGGCCGTGATGAAGTCAGCTGATGAGCCATTAGTCAAGTGCTCATTGTCCTCGCATGGCGAATCGCCCTAATTTCATTTTTGTTTTGGTGCCAGGAGAAATTTGTAAAGGCATGCTTAATATTTTAATCTCTGCGGGACCTGCTCGCTGGACCATTTGTCGCCATCCAAATGACCATCTGGAGTGAGACGATAATATCTGCCGCACTTTTGATCTATCAATTGGTCGAGAGAGGGACGCTCCGCGTCGAAGCCATCGTTGGAGGGAAAACAGATCGTCGACATTATTCCGAAAACAGGCCCCAGGTAGGAGATTTGTTGTGTTTAATCTGTCAGACAGAAGCAAGATGGCAGCAGAGGGGGCGGGGGAACAAAAGCAGCCGGAAAACATTTCGGAATCTCGGAGACATCTCAAAGACAGCAGCTCCAACTGGGAGATGTGTGCATGGACGCCATATGTTGGGCTCTGCGTTCACACTGGTTCGAGCAAAGACGTCTGATTAAAGTCGGGGATGCTGTCATCCCTCGCCACGCCGCGCCGGCGCCATTTTCTGCCCTCTCTGCCAGACACGGGCCGCGCTGGTTCCGGTTCTAAAGGGAATGAGCGTTATGAATGCCTGTTCTAACGCCTCTCTACTTGAGTGACGGAGGAATCTACTGTCATTTCCATTAAATAGCTGATTCTTCTGTTCTCTACTGCTCGTCTGGTTGTTGACGTGAGCATTTCCTGATTGTCTGCTTTGATCCCCCCCCCCCCCCCTTTAAGGTGACCCGGACACAGGACAATAAAGACAAAGTGGGCACTGATCAGAACGTATGTGACTGACTGTGATGTTTTTGCTGCCAAGCTGGCACCCACAGGATGCTAGTCAGCCCTCTCACTCGGAGTGGAAGGTCACACAATGGCTCTGAATCAAAGCATTGAGGCCTAATGAGTTAATAACAGGGGCAACGCACTCCACAGAATTAAAAAGCCCTCTCTTATTATGTCTCTTACACAGACACAAAGTCACATTATGAGGGCCTCCGCAGAGGTTTATTCAACACAGTTCTTAAGTGCAATTATTTATTGAGAGCCATTAGCATTGCAAATTGAGGCTGGTGGACTGTGATCGGGTATTTGACCTATAACAGTAAATCTATAGGCCTGCAAGCACGAGACGGAGCGCAGAATGCCAATTATCTTGTTATCAACATGAAGATAGTCGAATGAATACTAACGGCGCGTTGCCGGGTTCCTGGCTGACACGGATTACCATGGGCTAGGACACAAAACGTCCCCTAGCTGACTGCTAGGAGAAATAATCAGATGTCAGGAACGAGTACCGATGGCTGTGGACCCGAGTGTCCAACCTAACCTTGACTTCAACACCATTTGTTAACTATATGAAATGATCTGTTAATAATACATATGTGATATTTTAATGATGCACAGCGACATGACCAGGGCGTCCTTAGAAGAAGGGAGTGGAGCCGACGTGGCTGCCACCCCATCACCAGTGGGGGTGGAGACGTTTTAGCCTCATCTTTGCACATTTTTCTCAAATCTGATGTCACACGCGAACCTGTGTGTGTGTGCTTCTCTCGCCAACACCGCTATGTGTGTGTTGTTGTGCAGGGTTCCAACATATGTTGCGGACCGCCAGGATAATGGGCCTCTTTACGCCCCATTATCCTGTTAACAAATGAGCATGTGAGGCCGCTAATGGATGAGAACCCAAAAATTGAACACATTGTTTACTCGTTCTGGAAAACAATGCGAGGTTTTTGAATTTGGTTATCAAATCACATATTAATCACGAGCAGGCAGCCAAATTGTGTTTCCATTTTAGGGCCGACGAGAGGAGCTGGCTCCTCCGCGACACCGTGACCCCCCGGACAACCGCGGAGGCATTAAGATGCATGAGATGGGCCAGAGGTTCAAGTGCTGCAGCAGAAAAGCCCCTTTTGTTCTGACAGAATGCGAGATAGCCCACGGTGTGTGTGAAGACTGCGAATGGAGAGTTGGACTGAGGGAAGACCACCTCCTGACATTCAATGAAGAGAGCGAGACTGAGCGGCAAAGGCTGGGGGGGGGGCAGCTTAACATTCATGTGCCCAGGTCGCCCGAGTGGCCAGCTTTAGCAGGAGAGATAACAGGATTACTGTAATGACGGCCACAGTTTTCTACGGCTTCAACCCTCTTCCCACACTTGTACATCCGCCGCCCGCCGCCCGCCTCCTCGCCCATCCCCGCCGCCGCAGCCTCCTCATCCTCTTGGCTTGGATCGGGCTGAGCTGGACCGGGGACCGGGCTCCGCGGGGGAAACGAGAGACGCTCATAAAAGCTAATCCCTTCAGGCTGCCGCTGACAGAAGGAGGTTATTGGCTGCACCAAACTCTCAGGCGCCAACAACGGCCCCACCAACGGGATGACACGGAGAAAACGCACTCTCGGATTCTTAAACAATCAGCAAAGTCAAGCAACTACATGTGGTCGTCAGCTCGGCGCGCAATAAACTGATTAGCCCGGCTACCTCTGATCGGGATTAGAACCAGCGTTTGATCAGTTAATTAGTTAAGCTACATTCCATCTAAGGCTTGGCGAGATGCCCCGGCTTTAATATCCTCTTAGCAATGTGTTTAAAAATGAGCATTCATAGCAGAGATCCGTTTTCACTCCGGTTCTTTTCAGCATTTGTTTAGAGAGAGGCGGCTGGCTATGTGGGCTCCATAAATCTGTGTATTTGTCAGCGGGATGTGACAGGCTTTTCCTCTCAGACTGAGAGTCTATCAGTCTGGGCTCCAGTGGCCGTGCCTACTACAGTCAACTCTGATTAATACCTACAAATAGTGGGGACTTGTCTGCCCGGTTATAAATCAGGAGTGCGTTTGCTCGAGATGCACAGTCGGCCTGATAAATCGCACACAGGACGGGATAAAACAGCACACGGGCACCTAAATATGATATGGAAACCATCTCTCATCTGGCGATAGAGTCGACTCTCTTTGTTAACTTAATTTCAGCGATTATTTTTTTCCCCCTCCCAGAATTTCTTGTATGTAACAGTGAGCTTCTGACAAAAGGGGCAGAAAATGTTTGCGTTATAATGAGACACGCAGCAGCTAACAGCCCAGGAAACATTTATGGGTCCTTTTTAAAGGCAAAAAAGAATAATTGCTCAAGGTCAAACCCCACACAGAGGCACAACAGCCAGCATTTTACCAGCCAGACCTCAATTTAACACGTTTATCAGTGAAACCTACATTTTTACAATCATTGGACTAAAAGCTGAATGTGGAGGCCTCATTACACATAATATTGATAAAAGCATATAATCCTTGGTCTGACATACAAGAGAGTGCAAAGGTGATTAACTCGTGCAATTCTGAGCGCTTGAGTCCAGTTGGAACATTTGGTGAGTTTTATGGTCTTTAAATGTTAAATAAACTCACTAAAATGGTGATTAAAAGCATCCACAACCGAGCTAACAGCCCCGCGAGGCCACATCACAGCGGTACAGGCTAAATTAGCCAACATACTTATCTTTCACAATGCAATCATGGAGCCGGTGCAACGTTTAGTCTGTAATCAGGGTTTAGCATGCTTCCACGCTGCTGTTGTCACATTAGCTTCCTTGATTTGAAAACATGTTCATCACGTTCGAGGGGAACCACTAGCAGATCTGTGATTGTCCAACAAGCACGTGGATTCAGCTTTAATGGTTGGGTCCTATAAAGGTCATTATACCGTATGACGCTACGCTAGTGAAGTGGCGTGAGCCTCGGTAGATAAATAACAGTTTTCAAAACATCTGACAGAAAGTGGGAGGTTTTTTTTGGTTGTTTTTTAAATCATTCCCCTTCCAAAGCAGGAAAGCGTGGGCGTAGAGGCAGAACATTTAGTTATCAATAAAAACCAGAATATGGCGCGATTGTCCCACTAAACCCACGTGGGTTCCGCTCAGACGAGCACGGCGAACCAAACGCTGACAGGATATTCAGGGATCACAGCCGAGCGTCAAGCAAACAGGAACGAGCTCAACTGGTGCGCCGCTAAAATGACACCTATGCGAGCGACCCGCTGCTTTATTTAGCTGCTGGCGTGACGTTTCAGCGCCGTACCCAGCTGCTGGCTCGGTTCTCCGCAGGTGCTTCCATCAGATGGCAGAACATCAGTGCTCTTTTGCAGGTCTCGCGGTGAAGGAGCCAGCGCGTGCGCGGCGAGGACGCTAACCAAACGCCAACCGTGTCTCCTCTGCTGCTGTGCCAGCCTCGGCTGAGCCCACGAAGAGTGGGACACACATTAAATATTAACTTAATTGGTCTCGGCAGAGCCCTGCTAACATATGCCAAGCATCAGACGGATATGTCACTGTTTCCCCAGAGCCTCTGCGCACTTATGATCAAAGACAATAACACTGGTTCTAATCTGCTGTAATTGGGAGATAAGAGATGGCCTGGTAGAGTGTAACGTGCACATGTAGCATCCGTGGGCGTGTGCGCGCTCGTCAAACTTGCTGACGGAGGCTTGTTGGTGCAGACTGACAGCTCCTGAAGAGACTACAGAGAAAACCTCAGCTTTGTTTCAGCGGCTCCAGTCTGAGCGGCCACCAGGAATATCACCTGCTGTCAAATTAGCAAATGAATGTGTGAAACGTTAACTTCCCTTCAACCCAAACTTTGATTAAATGCCCACTCCAGTGCACCCCCCACCTGCTAGACACCACGATTAAATCCAACAGTGGCCGTTGTGAAGGTCTAATCATAAATGGAACATTTTAAAGTTGGTGATTAGTGATTGGGCCAGGCCTCTCAAGGGAAGTTTAATCTCTGCTCAAAGTGGTTAATGTACTCGCTAAATGAACTGCTCCCTCCATAATGGCACCGAGAGCAACGTGAAGTCGAGATTACCAAACAGCGTGGGCCACATGCTAAATCACTCCTTAAAAACTACAAAACCCTCGAGATCACGCGGCTTACCGCAGAACCGGGTTGTGTGAGAGATGGGAGCTAATGCACTCAAGGGTGCCGAGGGAGCTGCAGAGAGCGGCGGCATGAGTGCTGCAGTCAACAAGCTCAGATGTCCTTTTCTAAGAGAGCGGCGGAACAAGAGCTAGCCAGAGGGAGCGACACAGAGGGGGTTTGTGCACCGGTGGCCTTTCTGTGTCCGACACAGGGCGTACAAGGTCATTTCAGGAGTCACGCTACAGCAAAAACACCACTACGTTCTTGAATTTATGCTTCACGAAAACCACATCGCTCTGATGGCAAGTCAACAAAATGAAAAATGGGACGAGAGCAGAATGTGGAGGAAAAAAAATATCTTCATCTCTGTGCCGGAACAAAGTGTAACAGCCACCGAGAGAAGCAGGTGCACGCATGTGACTGCAGCGTGCCCTCACCTCCACCCTCCTGGAGGCAGCATTTGAGCCTTCCACCGCCTGCGCTAGCTAACCAGCATCCACACAAGGTGGTCAGCCTCTACCCTGGCCATGGACAGGAACTGGAGGAGGCACGTGTGGCTGCTGGCGTAACATGGCGAGGAGGGAGAGCTCGGAGAGGTGCAAAGAGGATCACAAAGAGCACAGAGGGGGTGCCGGTGGGGAAAAGACTCGGCCGGGCTTTCCTTTTAATTTACTAATTAAGCATGCAAATGAAATCTTAACAGGCTACTCAGAGGCATTCCTCAGGGGAGCGTGGAAGGCATTAGTGCCCGATTACACTCTGTCCATGTGAAGAGCAGAAAAAAAGGTGGGAAATGTCCTGTCCTGCGGCCGCCACGCACAACCGCAGATGTCTGTAATTGGCAGTAAGAACCGGACATTCATTCGGGGTTTGATGAGTCCAGGTGATCCATCACCATTTGTGTGCGCCTACCTTGAAGACCTCTTGTGTGTCGTCCATGCAGTAGACTCTGATGTTGTACTCCAGCGTCGAGCAGTACGCGTCAGAGAAGAGCACCAGTCTCAGACGCTTGGCGGCCCCCATGTGCAGCGACTCCCCCACCAGCGCGAAGGTGCCCAGCTGCTCGGAGAAAAGCCGGCACGTCTCGGCCTCGAGCTGGCAGTAATAGGGCTCCGACACCAGCTCTTCCCCCATCAGCAGGACGTCCTGGAGGAGAGGAGGCAGGGAACAAACGAGGTGTGAACGGAAGGTCAAGCACCCAATTTATGTGGAATGGAAGTGGCGCATTAGCCTGATGTCTGGGTGCTTATTTGAGCAAAAATGGACAAAAACACCAGAAGGGGGGGATCATCAGCGAGTTAAAACATGACATAGAAACTTCTGGTTATAAAGCGCCAGCTATAGTGTTACGTAACTATATGAGTAACATTCCAAAAAGGAGAAAAAACACGTTGCTCTGCTTCTATTTCCATCTTGGTCTGTAGTAGCTACACTGACAAAGACGCGCATTCCCTCAAACAAGGGCACTCATCCTATTGAGCACCGGCAATTTGCTTAATAATGCATGGATGAGGTGCTCGATTGACATGAAAGGAGACTCGAATAGATTCCTGGCAAGAAGTGAAGCTTCTGGAGGGGAAGAATGACTGTGGAGCTGCAGCAAATATCGGATTATTGGGTTTTGTTAGGAAAGGTGAGAACCACGTGCCAGCTTCTGTGTGCAAAGCAGTGCTGTTACGTGATGGCTGAGGGGCGCGAAAAAGCCCGACCGGTGTCAAGATTGAATTTTTGCTTTAATTAGCGCGGGACTTAAACCCTGCTGCAGAGCTGTTGTCTCACATCTGCATCTGCTAATAAACGTGACACACTTACATACTGCCAACGTCCGATCGCATCAGCACGTTTATGAGATCATTCCGCCGCTCTCTGGGCTAATCTGGCGGACAAATTGGTCCAAAAATGAAAAGATTCTCTGCGAAATCCTTTCATGCTATTTAACCCCCCCCCCCCCCCCCCCCCCCCCCCCCCCCCCCCCCCCCCCCCCACCTCCCTATTAGCCAAGCGAGTGGAAGTGAGCACTGCGCCTGTCAGATGAACAGAAGTCTGATGCGGATGCCATCAGAATCAATAGAATTAGTATTGACAGGATTAATCTGCTGTGTAACCACAATGGAGATTTTCTTCATCCCGCTATCTCTTGGAGGTGGAGCGGAGAGGCGCCACGGCCTCACCGCCCATGATTAATTTCTCCATCTCCATCCCCTTTTTATCAACTCGTCCATCCTGAGTGGGATTTCCAATCACTTTCTAATCGCTCTTTTAACAGCCGCGGCTTTCAGACTCCCGAGGCCTCATCCTCTCGTCTGTTTTTTTTTTTTAACCGGCCTCGCTTCCAGACCGGGACTCTATATTTGGTCCAGCTGATGATTAAAAGTGCTGGTCTAACCTCAGCCTCAGACAGGCCGATCCATCCCACAGACACCCCACCACCGCCACACAGGGGGCGGCTGAATAATTTATGCACAATATCGAGCATGAAATAAGACCCACTAACACTCCGAAGCAGCACCCTTCCCAATCCAACCGGGCTGTTGCGTTGGTGGTAGCGCCCGTTGTTTGCAGCGGGTGGGGGGTGAAGGCACCTGAGCCCGGCAGTGCTGGTCACTTTCAAGTTTCGTGAGGAGGAAAGTGGGGAGGGAAGCTGCGTAATTGGAAGCAGCGGTCAAAAATTGTCAAGGAGCACTCAGAGGAGCACTCTGAGGATTGGTAATTTGCTTATGGAATTGCAGTTTGAGACGCATGTTGCCTAGCAACTATGGATGCGGACCGAAAAAGCGCTCTACGTTTTTTTTGTTCCAGCCCTGTGAGAAAACACCTGATGACCAATATAATTTGAAGCCCGGGCAGCGGATGAGTGCACGTTCACGTCTGCCCTGCTCTACTCTGAGACCTTTCTGAGTTTTCCACATCACTGTCTTACCTCCCAAACACCCTCATAGTTCTGCTTCTTGAGTCGTAGGGCCCAGTTGTCCAGGCATCCGTCGGAGCAGTGGTCCATGCTGAGAATGACTGGCCGGCTCAGGACCACCCCCGGAGGGCCGCAGCTCACGACTGGGCCCAGTAGGGTCTGACATCCCGCCAGGGGTAACCTACGCCGAGAAAGACAGTTTTATGGGTGAGAGCTCTCTAATCTTGCGAGCTGGGTGTGATCCCGGCACCTCGGAAAACGGTGCCAACTTATGAGAGCCTCCTGCAGTGAGTGACGAGCCCAGACTGAGCACGAAGAGCACCATTATCAGAGAGCTACTGTCCTCTGAGAGTGTACAGATAAACAGTGTTTCCCATACAATTCATTTAAGCTAAACTGTGCACATCGTGCTAAAAGGCTATGTTATTTATTTACATCGCTGCTCCACGGCGCTGGCACACGCTCTTAAGCCTTTCCTAATGGACCAGCGGAGCATCAAAACAAACAGCCTAGTGGCATCGAGGGATGACTGCCAGTTAGGCAGCGTTAAAGAGACCCACCTTAAATCTTCCTTCCGCTGAACAGTGAGATAAATCTCATAGATCTTTCCTCGTGGGATGGCCTCGGGAGGAATGAGCAGACTGATTCCTAATGCAAATAACAACAAAGGTGGGGGGGGGGGAGAGAAGGAGGGGGAGAGGCTCATTTGTTCTGAATGAAAAGTGCTTTTGTCATCTCACAAAAGGGAAGCGGGTCTACTCAACAAAACAATATCGCTGCGGAAAAAGGACGAAAACACAATGGTGAAGGTCAGAGGCAGCCTCCGCCAGGTACTGCAGATGCAAATCTCTGCACCCACAGCCGAGGTGGGACGCGGCCCCACAGTCAACAATTAGCTGAGACAAAAGCGCACGCTGCGCCGCAGTTTAAATGTCGTCCGTCTGGCTCCCAGCAGATAATTGAGCCCGTGGAACAGACTTCTCCGGGAAAATTGCACTTCCCCCGGGAAGAGCGGAGGTGTTTTTCAGTGCACCTTTGAGACTAAACTGAAGTGTTTAAGGGAGCAGGAGTGATGTGGTATTTGTGATCTGATTCACATTCAACTCCCCCCCCACCAAAAAGAATATATCCTATTTAAAATCGGCTACAAACAGTGACAGTGACACAATCACTGCATTGTAAACTAGGTCTGTTCACCATAAAATAAACATCTATCTGAATGAGGCGAAGGTGCCTGAACGCTCGCAGCCGCGTCTGGGTCTATAAAGTTTCTTCTAAGTGACAGCGTCTCCTGTGTTCAGGCACGTAAGCGCTGATTTTTCTGTGTCCCGCCGAGGAAAAGGGTGCCAATGTGTGGCATACTCTACATGGCTTTAAGTTAATTCATGCATAAAAAAGCAGTAAGATGAGCGGAGGAGAGAGATTAAAGAGACGGGAACAGAGGAAGAGAGAGAGAGAGAGAGAGAAAGTGATGGCAAGAACGATGAAAAATAACCCTTTTTTTGGGGGGGGGGTTCTCTTTAACAAACCTTGACGGCTCACAATCAGCCATGTAAAGCATTCTTTATTATATAAGCTATGTGTATTTAACTGGAGGTGTGAGGGAAGCAGGAAATGCTGGAGGGAGCCTCGCAGGGAAGAGACAGGTCTGTTTTGTTGCAGAATAAAGATGAATTCTGGTTTGGCTTCTTTGGCTGCACCGCCATCCTCTCAATTAAACCTCTACCTACAGTCACGTCAACAACTACATTTCTTCCTGGGATGTTTCAGCTCATTAACTGGTACATCCTCACATCCTGTGCCCCAAATCCCTTTTCATAGAGCCGGTAGATCCTGCAATGTGATCACAAAGCGATAGAAAACTCAGAGTAATTATATAATAATTCGGTTTCAGAAAGCGAATGAGATATTTAGGGATAGATAACCGAGACGCCGGACTCACGTCCACCTTAGTTAAATCTGCATGAACTGACAGCAGTTTACGCTACATTTCATCTGTTGACAGGAAACGCTGGCGATGGGTTTTCATAAATGAAGCCCTGATAGCCACTCGATGTACCACTAATAAATCTGTCAATTCAACCCATCTATTAAAAAGCTTTTCAAAAATTAATTCAGTTGAGCACCGTGTGATTTCACCAGTCAAATCAATTAAGGATGCATGGTTAGAGTACTAATTTCAGGAGAGTTATGACTGCTACCAGTATTAGATACACACGCAGACATCTGAGACAATTACTGAAGACGGGTGAATTGTTCTCTAATGTGGTTTTAGCTCCTGACCAACAAAAAAAATCATTTAATCACAACGTATTCACCTGTGATAGATGATTTGATTAGGAGTTGAAGCCAAGCTGAGTTTCCTTGCACATCTAAAGATGCATGTCTTCTTCAAGCATAGTCTCCTTCAATGCTGCTGCTGGGATCAATATTCACTATTGAATGATGATCTGTTTGTCAGACCGATGCATCGCCTACCAAAACACTCCAATGGAAATCGTGCTAGAAAGCACCATAGGTTTGCTATTAAATGCAGCGCGCTGCTGCTGCAATTTGATTTCCCTACATGGGTGCAGGATGCTGCAGGAGGACATCACAAACGCTGTTGAAATGACTTTGACATGACTTTAGGACCATAACTGGACCCCCCCCCCCCCGTTCCACACACACACACACACACCCACCTGTGTTGGGGATTGTCAGCCTCCCTCCCAGGAAGTTGAAGGTCCCGTACGAGGCGTTCGCTACGTCGCGCGGCAGCGTCTTAAAGTAGCTCTGAGTCGACAGCCTGCTCACAAACTCAGGGGGGTCCGGGTTGAGTTTGCCATTATGCAGAGTGTGTGAGCCGTTGGGAAGGGGATCCAGCAGGGTCCCGTTGGTCATGGAAAACTTCCCTGTGGTATCGTGGCGGGAGCGGAGGGTGCCCTGGTAACTGGTGGTGGTGGTGGTTAGATCAGGCTGGATGGTGAGCAAATGGGAATTCTCTGTTGAAACAATAGAAGAGCGGAAGCACTCGCGTGAGCCCTCGGTGAGCGACAGCTGGCGTGGCTCGTACATCAGAAACAGACCTCACACTCACTGAAGCCGGCACACACACACACACACACACGCGCCAATTGCAAAAGCACATGGTGCAGAAAACGGGTGACTCACACGCTGACAGTACACAAAGGCACGTTCTGGTGAAAGCCAGGCTACCTTCCACACACACTCCATCTTTGTCTGTTTAGCCGCCACACAATCAATTCCAAACAGAACTCCGCTGCAGCTTAGCACCAAGAATATTTAATGGCTTTTTTCCCCCTCAGACACTGTGAATCAGACACTGCAGCTCACCCTTCCCATCTCCATCCAGCTCAGACAGTTGTATTTCTATTACGCGCTGGGAAAGCTCTGAGGCTCCACACAGGCAGTAAACAGAGTGGGTACATTTCCTGACAATGAGGTGATGGCAAAACATAATGTGTCAGGCAGGCAAATAAACAGATCCTGTATCTCTGTGTGTGTGTCTCTCTCTTTCTCTCTCTCTCTCTCTCTCTCACACACACACACACACTACATTCTCTTTAGACTACAAACTACTGTCAACACATTCAAACCACCCCCACAAACCAACAATTACTGGTACACGTAAATGAGCGCTGCACGGTCACGGTGGGTTGACGGACAGACCGATGGATGCACGAAGGAGAACAAAGAACAGTGTCCTACTGCTGTGGAGGGGAGGCCTGCGTGGCCGCGGTGCCCACACACCTGGCTTGCTGGGCTTGATGCCCATGGGCTGGAAGCCAGTGGTGAGAATGGACGAATCTGCCACGTCGGCGTCGAGGCCCTCCTTCTTCCGCCGGTAGACCAACACCACAACGATGAGGAGCAGGGTCAGGCACAGGGCCACCGCCACCACCCCCACGTAGAGTGCCACATCCTCCGCGCCGCTAACAGCTGCGACAGACAAAAGGAGAGTTAACCGTGAACCATAACCTGACGATCTCACTCAGCTGAGCTTTAAAAACAGCATCCGCAGGTCAAAGGAGGTTAAGATTAAGATGCAGATGAGAGGCCGTTTGGGGGCGGGGCCAAAAGAAAATTAGATGTCTATTCCTGAAATATTTGTCAAAGTCACTCAATAAACACGGCGTCATCAGCGGATGAGGGTGACTTTAACACCGTGTTGCGACAATCGAAAAGGAGTGAGACAAGTTTTGGGTGTTGCTTTAGTTTCAGCGCTGGATAAATATATCTTCTGCTAGCATGTTCGTTGCCTCTCCAAGTACACAACCCTCCCCAGAGAGGTGGAGGAAAAATGAAGGATTTGCTTATGAAATTCTAGCAGCTCTTATTGAATGCCCCCCTCTCTCGCTCTTCCTCTCTCAAAAGCACTAGAGTGCCTTTCTCCCAAAAGTACAGTATGAGGATGATGTCAAACAAACATCAGGTTGTGTATTTGTGTGTCTGTGTGTGTTTTGCAGGAGAATGGGATTTTCTACGGTTGTCTCTCTGGGCTTGGAGAATTGAGTGGTGGAGGTGGAGGATGCTCCCGGGGCCTTTTGTGGAGGGCCATTGTCCCGGGGAGTCGTGGGGGCGTAGTGCTGTCAACTGAACACAGCAAAGGAGGGGATGTGTAGAGTGGCAAAGCCCCGAGGAGCGGAGAACGGAGGCGAAGGTTAAAGTGCCGCGGGGAGGAGGAAAGCAGTGAATGCATGTGAGAATGGCAGTCTAAAGAAGGGGCAGAAAACCGTGAGCATGTGACAGGGAGCAGCCGCAGAAAGCTCCAGAGAGTTAATGTCAAAACTGTTCTTATTAACACCAGGTACGGCGAATTCCAATTAATATCCCCAGACTGTGTATAGGTCCTCACCACAGTGTATATCACCGCTACACGGAACCCACACTCATCCTGGCAAGCACAGATTTGACAAGTTTTAATTGCTGTTACCAAATCTGTGACTTAAGCATAATTAAATTAGCAGCATGCAGTTCATTTTGGGGAGCAAAGACAAATGGGTCAATAAACGCTGTGTTTCAGCCTCGCACTCGTTGGTATTCATCGCTCCGTCTGCGCCGCCGCCTTGCCACCTCACTCCGCCTCAAAAGAAACCATTCCTTTCCTCCCAAACCACCTGACACGCCCAAGATTTTTAAGGGGAAACGCCAGAATCTATTTCATGGGTGATTATCTCGGTACAATCTGATACCTTGAGTAGAGGGATTATATGCAGCCGAGCGCTATTGCAGGCCATTCTGATGCCAGAGATCTCCTGACATGTAATCAATCGCGACTGACTGGCTGAAGATAAACAGGAGATTGGGTCTTTTACCCCTGCGTGTCTGCGCAGGACATACTTATGGCGTGGAGCATCTCGCTGGAGAGGTACGCCCTTCCTCCACCCTTTATCTCATCCATTTACCCTCCCCTGACTCCCGTGGATGCCCCTCTCCTCAGAAGGTGCTCAACTGTAAGCAGCCCGGCTAAACCTTTCACCTTCCACAATGAGCTCCAAAAAAGTGCGGAGTGTCTGCGGCTGAGCCTCTCATTAAAGTTCCCAAATCCAATTGTCTTTGTGGTTCAAAGGCCAGGCGAGGCTGCAATATTTGGACTCCTAGCGTCAGACAAAAGGGGGGGAAAACCAACCGCCGTCAGCAAGGAGACGGGGCTGCCGGATTGTGCTGATTGGATAAACACCGCTTCAGATTGGCTGGTCACTGTTTACTCTCTGAGGGCAAACCAAAGGCACCGGATCTGCCCTCCGATGCACAGATCCAGTATCTCTGCTCTTCCGCTTCCACGGCACCCTCCATCCTTGCACCCAGACAAAAAAGACAGTCAATCAGACGACTCTCTCTCCCTCTTTTCTGTCTGTAATCTCTGGTGGTTTATCAGGGCATCGCCGACTGAAGTTTTATCTGACCCGCCAGGTGTCACGGGCAAAACGATCCCGCCGCTCGCTACGGTCCTGACCAGCAACAGCTCCCAGCCCCTCCTGGCCCCTGCGCATTGATTTCCATGATGCCAGCCAATAAGTGAAAGGACATCCATCACACTTTAATTGACATAGCTAATCAGGTTTTATAATTGGATGGGATTTAGTTCGGTCCCATCTCTCTCTCACTCTCTCGCTCCACTTTATCTGGACTTTGCTCTCCTCTGCTTGTCGCTCCATCGTTCATTCATGTCGCTGCTGGAAGAGAACTTTTGATTCTCTTTGTGTGTGACCTCTCATCGTGATTGACACCCGCCTGCGGACAATCTGTGGATGTGATGAGCTGCTTTCGCAGCTGACCCTGGGCCAATCTCTGTTTTTCTTTTTTTTTTTCCTCACCTTTTCCTGAAGCTTTCGGTTCAGCTCCTCATACTCGCTCCAGGGATGAGCTCTTGTCAACTTATAATTCACCTACCTCTGAGGCCTCTCCTTCAGTTTTGGACTTTGCTCGCATTTGCAGTCAGCACAAATCCCACACCGGGTAGTCCTCCACCACTTGCTCCTTACTCCCTCCTGCTTTGATAAATAAAAGCTTTGCAGCCTCCTGCTCCTCCCCCCTAGGGCATTTATCAAGAGACCTGAGATGATATTTCATCCCATGGCCAAGTTCTTAAGGTCATGGAAATATGGCTTCTAAAACTCCCAAAGTGAATATGACCATTACTATCACCACAATACAGTCGTCCCATCTGCGGGATAAAATACAGCCGTAAATAAAGGCTTGGCCATTTTTTACACACTGTGACCCCTAAGCTGACTAAAAAATTGCTGCATTATAACAAATTAGCCCCATGAGTCAAAATGAGACTAAAGGCAGATTAATAGCGGCCCTTTCCGTATCATCTGTGACAGAGCTGAAATGGGATGCTGTGGTAAATTGACTTGATTACCTTCATTACGTGCATTAAGACGAATAATTGTTTTAATGCTGCCTAATTCCCTCTGTCTAAATACAAGCAGTGTGATATGTCTCTATTTTTGTGCCCTCCACCACCTGCTGCCATTTTTTTTCCCTCTGGCCTGTTGCCAGCACGTTAATTATTTCCCTGCAGAGATTTAAAACATTTTTGGGTGCTGGGGCTCCACTTGTTTGCTTTATGGAAATGATCCCGGGTCTGACCTGATTATTACACCAAACCTGAAACAATAACCTCAGCTAATGGCTGCCATTTCTGCCACAATGATGGAGATTAGACGTCGGCGAGGTTTTCAGGCGGGCGACGCCTTCTCTGTGGGGTAGCGGCCATGGCTCTCTTTCCACCCGCTCTCTTCAATCACGCCGGAGGAGAGAAAAGTGTCTTTTGTTTCAAGGGGAATTTTTCCATCCTGGTTAATGGCCTACGGACACAGTTGAAGAATGGAAGACGCTGACAAGCCAAAACCACCTTTCTATTTTGCTTATTATAATACTTCACACTGCCTTTGTCTGCGGAAACACATCTGCGGGAGCAGATTGGGGCAGGCGTCTTTCAGATTCCAGCACTCGGCTCTGTGCTGTCCGTGTGGTAAATACTGTAACTCTGTGCTTGTTGGAGGCGCCAACGCTGCCATCTTTACATATAGATCCGTCCTCTCCGGGAAAGAGCTGCTGACCCCAGATGATGGGCCAACAGAAATCCCAGGATCGCAGCTGCAAATCTCTAACTCAAAGCTAATGGCTGACAAACAGACACGCACACATAAATATGGAAAAGCTGCAAACAGCAGCCACGACGGGCCCCCACAGCTTTCCCTCCATGCCTCATCAGTCCACCTGAGTACGAACATAAACATCCAGTTTGTTAATTCGCTGGTCTCCGTTGTCGTTCAAACCGTGTTTACCAGATTGACTAGAAAGCGAACGATTAATAACATTTTCTCACTGAGACGTCAGGCAGAACCTCATCATTTCTGGACTGCAGGCGGCAAGATCTCCAAGCCTTTGATATTTGCAGGTGGCGCCTCTGCTTTCATGTCCATCTGGTCAGCAGTAAGCCCCGCGGTGTCTCAGTCCTCTCAGAGATACTTCTAATCCCCACAGTGCACACGTGTCACATTATTGCCACCATCACGGCGCACATGCACACCTGAGAAACAGCTGAAAGCCCACATGTAAGAGGACATCAGCAGAGACGTGACAGAAAGGCTGTTTCATTTTTTATTTTTTTAATCACATCCGGATTTATTAGATCTGATTGTCCATAAAGGTCAGGCAGAGGGGGTACGTAGTTGTAGGTCACAGAGTCAGACGTGTTCTGTGAGGGGACTTTATGAACCTCTTCGAAGATATATAATATCTTTCTCAGAAGAGGTGTGGAAGGTTTATTTGATCTGATAAAAAGAGGAAGGTTCTCACAGCTGTTGCCAGAAAATGAGGCCAACAGCCGCGCTCTCCTCAAGCTCTTTCAGTGCTAGTGGAGGGACAAGCTAATGCTAATCCTCCACACCTGCGCTCTGCGTATTGTTTGAGATCCGCTCCTCATGTCTGATGAAGGTCTTAGCCTAGATTGTGCTGCTTTTCTATTTTAACAGATGAGTGGTTACAGCTCTCAGGGGTTATGAGCACATTTATTGATTTTTTTTAAATCTCAACTCGCCACTCAGGATTGGTAAAGTGAGCAAATACAGAAGTGGAAGGCACGGCCGTATAGCTGTGAGAGAGCAAGTTGTTGTGAGCCGAGAGTTTTGTTTGCAGCATGTAGGTGGTGCACTCACTCTGTGGGCACTGCTCGCTGGTGCAGTTGAGCGACTGGAGGTCCAGCCCTTGGCAGTCTTTGCCCCCGGTGCCAGGTGAGGGTTGGGTGCACTCCCTGGTCCTCCACATGGAACAGTCAGCACCACAGGCTGACCACTTGCTCCATTCGCTCCAGCCTCCGTCCACTGCAGACACACAAAATGGAATGCAAGATTTAGAACAAGAGCACAAAGGGCAGCGATAAAAAAATGATTATTTCAGTTATAGTTAACTTTAAGGAGAACTTATTGATTGAGCAACAAGCTGCAACTTTCCTTATGTTTGTTTTTATTTACACGCATGGAATTCTTCATGGCTAAGCTCAATTTGAACCCTGGTGGCCTCGATGTACAGTATAAAAAAGGATTCTGGTATTTGCGTGGGAAAATCTGTTAAGAATACTCTTACCACTGTGCAAATCCACACGTTCTAAAATTGAAACCTGCTCGGGAAAGCAACATAAAGACATGCAAATCCACTTGCACACAGTCAAATGGAGCAGATGCACATCAAACCAAAGCATGTAAAACTGCTGAGGAGAGCCACGTTGTCTCCGCTCTGCTTTCGTTGCCTTTTACCGACATGGAAATCAGATGCAACTAAGCTAAACCCTCGTGGTACGAGGCTGCCGAGTCCGGGCAGAGCCAGCTGGCAACCAACTAAACCTGGACGGGGAAAGATTTCACCCATGGGAAACTGTGAGGACAGCGAAAGGCAAACACTTCCCGTTAAAATGTGCTCGTTTGTGACAGGAAACAAATCTAATTCCGTTATCAAATCGAGCCAGCTAGTACGGCAACAGGGGCGATGCTTTGAATGTTGGACACAGCAGAGGTGGTCTGAACATTACTGCATATTACACACGCAGCCTATTTCTGGTGACCATAACTTCAAACACACACACATCAGAGGCAAAGTAAAACAAATGGAAATAGGCCTGTAATAGTTGGTAGAGGATCCTGCTGCAGGAAATATCAGCGGTGTTACCACCTGCAGGGAGGAGAGGCCATTTTATAGTGCTGGAGTAATTTGGCTCCATGGGTGGGGTGGGGCAGTGGCTGGGAATGGTGTCGCCAATGACACAGAGTCTGTCCTGGGGAAGGTTACCATAGGGCTAATGGGAAAAGGAGCAGTAATGAGCTCTCATGGGAGGAAAACACCGCTGTTTCTGTGACACTCTCTCTCCCAACAATGAGGGTGAAGGAGACCAGACAAGAACCACAGCCCCCACACACACAGACACACACACAGACGCGCACACACAGACGCACACACAGACGCACACGTTCACGTGACAGCAGCAGCCCTCCACCCTGACTGACCCGAGGGCATGAAAAGCTTAGTGTTCATTAGTCCCAGCAATAAATAGTGCAAGGAGCGTGACCCACTAGGCCCTGTGCAGGGCGGTGGCTTGGTTTTATAATATAACATACGTGAGCTGTTTCCTGGGGTAAGACCCCCACAGCATTATTGGATACGGCTACAAAATAAAACTGTTGTTTGCCGTACGAATGAATCCCCAAGTGGGAAAGGAGGCACGGTGGGGGTATGAAGCCAGAGGCACAGGTGTGTGAAGTAGACCCCGCTCTAATACTGCATGTTTTTCCACATGTGTCCTCAAATGATTGCGGCAGAATGAGAGCAACGGTTTCACGCAGGATGCTGACACAGCTCGGGCCTCTCCAGTCCGATTTATTTGGCGGGGAGAGATGGGCCAATCAGATAATTGTCCTTGTTTGGCATTGAGTGGACCCATCCGCGGGCCAGTGGGCTGATTATCCAGGCAAGGAGGGAAAATGATTGAATAGAGAATTACATCCTAATGAATATATTATGTCGCCTCTCAGTTTATCCACACCACTGTGAAGCAGAGATGAGATCAACATCTGCCCCGACGAGGTGATGAAATCCTACTTCTCTTTTGCCGGCACAAAGCGAGACTAATGGCCATGCAAATAACATCGCCAAACAAGGAGACTGCAGAGGAGTACAGGGTGCCGCTCATCAGGCGAGAGCGGCATGAACCCGAGGCGAAAGCAAATCAACAAAAGAAGGAGACGCATAAGCAGTCCTGGATTGCCTGTTTGAACACATGTTGCTATAAAAGCTGCTTCACCTGCATTCAGGCTATTCGATGGCTCCGCCGTCAAAAAAAGCCACTGATTTTCAATCCCAACGCGCCACAGGTATCAGGTCAGACCTTTTCCCTCTGGAGGGGAAGAAAGAGAACAGCCCAGTGGCGAGCCCCCATTCAGATCTGCTGTCAAGGGGGGGAAGCAAGAGGAGATGGGCCATTCATTACAGACCGACGCGGGGGGGGGGACTGTTCAAGTTGACAATGGCTGACGAATAAAGCCTGAGATCACCGGACACCTTTGATTTGGTTGCCCTTGAGGGGAACATGAGGCGGTTCAGGAGTACCAGCGGGGCCAGCAGGCCGCCACTCGTCCCCCGATGCCCTGAAGACACAAGAGTGTGCACAATCTCCGCCCACATTACCGCTATTCAAAGGCTGATTTTATTTATATATCTTTTTTAAAAGACAGAGGAAATGAGTGAAGCCCCACAGTCGGATGACATCCACAGACGCGGGTGAGGCATCAGATATTTTTGCCAAAACCACTGCATGTAATTTACACTGTTAAGGCTCATGATACCCAATAATACCTCAGCAGTTAAGCGCACAAAGCTATTCGCTTTTGTTAACCAAAGCAGGAGAACAAACCAATTAGGAGACAGAATGATGTATGAGCGGGTGAGTGGAGGAGGAGGAAAACAGTGCTGATGCAGGCCGATCACCAGATGGCCACCATCTTTACCAACTCGTGTTTCCAGTCACAGTTGTTATCCGTAGCTGTTATTTATTCCGCGGCTAAAATATGAAGTCTGATCAAATCCGCAGACACAGGAACTTACTTGCCAAGCAGAATTAGCTGTTTGCCTACATTTCAGACATATGGGCCCTAACGTGTGCACACATTTAACTGTGTGCGTGCGTGCATGTGTGTGTGCGTGTGTGTGTGCGCGCGTGTGTGCGCGCGTGTGTGTGTGTGTGTAAATACACCAGCCTGGAGTCTGTTTATTTTCCATCTAGTAGAATTCTCATGACTCCTCTGGCAAGCCTGAGGGATCAGTACATTATTTAAATAATTCATAAGAGTTAGACATCTTTTCAGGTTGTTTGCTGCTCTTTAACACATTGCTAACAGCTCCATTCACTTTTGCGGGGCATGGTGTCGCAGCCAAAATGGAGGGACTGTCTATATTTGCCATGGAGACGGGGCTCCTGTGTCTTTCTGGGAAATATTGGTGCGAGCTGACATTTAGCCATAACTGTCGGCTGGGCCCACAAGTCAGCCGGGGGCAGAGGCAATAAAAGGGGTGAGGGATGGACTGCAGATTTACCTGGCTTCTATGGCAAGATGTGATGAGTTGGAGACAAAGGAAAGAAAGAGGAGAAGAAGAATGGAGATAAGATCTTGCATGGTTTGGCTACAGGCTGTCTTGAGTGTTGATCTGCCCTATGCTGAGCCTCAGGCTTTAGCCTCGCCATCCTCCTCCTCCTCCTCGGCTCCCTGTGTCTCTCCCAGCGTGGAGCCCATCTGATCTACCACACAGGCCTCTGCCAACTCTCATTAAACACTTTGGAGTCTCGGACAAAAATACAGATGAGCCCCCGAAGCTTCACACTTTCCCAGCTGAGAGGTGGGAGCCCACATTGAGATGCAAGTCGCTGAGGAGAGACAGTGTTTGGTTCCCTAACAGGCCGTTTGGTAAACAGGGTCAGTCTGTGAGAGCCCGCATGAATAACGTCCATGGAAACGGGCCTCAGCGATTGGAGCAAAAGACTGCTATGAAGGAATCTGCTCTTCGGCAAATGTAGAACAACACATGGCAATCAGCACTTCCTAAAATATGGTTATATATAGCATCCGCAGCGCTTTTAGAAGAGTCACACATAATTCCTCTAAACCATTTCAAAGATCTAACACTGTGAGGTAAATGCACAGGGGAGCTCGAATCTCCGTAGATATTTCAGAAACTCCATAAACAAGATCGGCATTAAAATTATGCATTCTTTTAAAAGGGGAGCTTGAAAAGAAAAAGGCACGGAGGAACAAAGACGCCTCTAAAGGCTACTGGGGGGAGGACGAAAAAAAAAAAAAAGACTGAAACTAAATGTCAGCTTTGTCATATAAGATGATGTCTATCTGCGGCGTTACAGCACCAGTGTAATCCAGCCTGAAGTCTCCACCGTTGGAAATGAGGTTAAATCAGCATCCAGGTTGTTATGCGGCGTGTCTGTTATTCCGGCCTTATTCGGAACTCTTCCCTGAGAGCCTCCATTCATTTATTCAAGCTGCGGAGTCCTACGCTATTGACACGTTCTTGGGGAATTAAAGTACTCAGCTGTATTTTGGCAGGTTGTCTCTCTGCCTGGGCGATGCTGCGCTCTGCGAGTACACCACGGATGCGCCGCTTGTTATTGGAAACAGCAGCCCGTCATTCCCCGGACCTCTGGCGTGGTGACCCCTGGCCTTCAGAGCCACCTGCTCCGGGGTCCGACAGCTGGGGCCGCCGACACCTCAAGCGTTCTCTCCGAGACGGGTAACGAGCCAGAAGGGGCGGCGGGGGTGCTCTCTTTTCCAAACAACAGGACTGATAGAGGTGCGAGCGGGGTCGCGTCGCTCTGCGTCTCCCATCAAGGGAATGAAAAAAAGGAGAGTTTGTGTCTCCAAACTGTGTTCATGGGGCACAATGCAATTTCTACTGCAGCACCCCAGGAGCCTAAATTACAAACTTTCTCCTTGTGGAGCAGAAGAAGGAGGGGTTTGGTCTAACAATAGCAGCCCGGGCTGACATTAATCTCTTTAAGCTCATGGAGGTCAGTGTCCTGCTTTGCTATGGGGGAATGTCAAGTATCCCTGGACACCTCCTCTGATTCTATTACTGCTCGCCGCAGTGCTAATAATTCCAAATCCATCCAGATTGTGTCTTGATGGAGTGTCATGGATGTCTGGCCTTCCTCTGTCCCGCTCCTGCTGCTGTATTCCAGCGGGCCATGTTACTTACACTCGTGCTTGACATCTGCTGATGTCTTTACATGGGACGGCTGTAATGCAACACCCTGATTCACTGATGGCGATAACCTCTGTTTTAAGCAGGGAGAAGCTGCCACTGACAGGGGTGTGGGATTTCACTCTGCTGCTGTGGACCGAGGGGGGTCAGCGTGGCTACAGAGCTCCCAACTGCACACACACACACACACCCAAGTCTCTCACACACACTCGTTCTGGCCTTTGTTTCTGCCTTCCTTAGACTGTATCTGATTCCATCTCTCTACTCGCTTTTACATTAAGCCTCCTACTCGCTTCCCATCCTTCCCTCCCTCCTTCCTCTGCCCCCCCCCTGCCCTAATGTAGGTCTGCAAATGAAGCAGCTTGACTTCCATCTCTGGGTAAAAAGGATCGATATGTGTTGCTCAGTATAAGGCAGGAAACTCTCTGCCTTTGCAATGTGCTCTCACGAGGGAGAACAGGGCAAAGCAAATCAAATGCCCTCAACTTCTCACGCGCACACATGGCAAAACAGCGGCCATAATTCAGCTTTTTATTGCTCGTATTTACTACACAGTTTGAGCAGCAAGCAATAACAAATGCACTGGCCGGTCAGATAAAATGAAATGGCCGGGGATGTCTCTTAAAGCCCAGAGGTCTCCGAAAACACTAGCAGGGTGCGCGCGTGCCGTGCAGAAAGATAAGGAGGTTGTGTGAGAGAACTGTGACCACTGACAGGCTCTGACATTGCTACGTAAGCAGGCTAATTACAAGAAACAACAGAAGCACGGACATCTACGGAAGGGGTGCTGGAACTGGAATAAAAAGCATCCAAAATAAAGATGAATTGATGACTTCTAGATGCAAAAAATAAGCCAAAAAAGGAAGCCACAGGAAGCCAAGCACCACAGGACAAAACAAGGTTGCCTGGGAGTTACCTGGACAGGTGGCCACGCAGACACTTTTCTGGATGTTCTGCCCCTCGCACGACGAGCCTCCGTTCAACGGCGTGGGGTTGGTGCAGCTCCGACTCCTCTTCTGCCAGCCGCGCCCGCACACGGCACTGCAGGATGACCAGGTGGTCCACGTGGACCAGCCGCCGTTGACTGTTAAGGCCGGCGCCGGTGGGGATGGAGGGGGTGGGGGAGGGTTTGGAGGGAGGGAGTAAGGGAAGGATGAAGGGGACAGAGCAGCCAGGATTACCCGACATGCACTAAAGGAGAAGAGGTGTGCTCCACAAGAATAATCATGAGTGCTGTTGCGCTCTTGGTTCAGTGCTGCAAGGCCGACTAATGGAAGATCAGGAGCAAAATAAAGGCGGGTGGGTGGGGGGGCGCTTCCTGATTTACAGTAAACTCTGATAAAAAGGACTTCAGCCATGGAAAAAAACAACTTTCAATCTCTGATCTTATCTGAACAAGACGGAATTTGCTTTAAATGCACGAAGGTGCCAAATTCCACCAAAAAAACCAGACAGAGAAACACAGTCGGAACCGGCTGGATGTGATTACTGTACAGAAATAGCATTTACAGCTCCGCACTCATGGACATGGTTGCATTAACATGAAACAATGGTTACTTCTGGAAAAACAGTGGCTGTTCCACTGCGTGCGTCAGACATCCACTGATTTTGCACCATTACATGTTGTCCTTCAGACTGAAGTGCTTTGAGAATTCTAAAGAACAGCTCCGCATAATTTCTCTCCCGTGTTTAAAAGTAAATTCAGGCAATCAGAAAACTCGTTGACTTCCCGTTAACGCAGCCACTTACTGAAACGGCACCGATATTTTCAACTTTTTTGGTACAAATTGTTTCCCGTGTGGCTTGATCACAGTCGGTGATTACCTAAATCACACTGGTTTAATTCTGATCATCTCCTTCCTGTATCTCCTGTACTGGCCTCAGTCTACCAGATACCTGATTTGTTGACTTGAACAGCGCTGTTTGTCCTCCGTGCACATACTCCCTTCCTAATTTACCCCTAACTCTCTCTTGTGCTTGTCGTGGCTGAATCATTTCCTTGCCTTCTCTATGCGATTGATTGCTCGCCACTGCGAGGTAAATTGCCAGGCAACTCGGCCCCTGATTACCTCTCAGCACAGAGTGCAGTCACACCAGGCAAACCTTGTTGAAATGCATGTCTGCCCACCCCTTCAACTTGCTTGTAGCAGTTATTACTTGCCACCGTTAGCTAGTTCAGCTAGCAACTCTGACACTTGCGGATAAAGGCGAGTTTTTTCCCCCTTTTCTGTACATGCAGTAAATTGTGTTTTAACCTTAATTAAAACAGCTCTGACACACTGTCAGTGTGTCATCAGGATGTTGAGAACATGCAATCACCTCAGCAATTTGTCTACAATTTGTCAAGTCTAAGAATGAAAATTACAGTGAAAAACAAAACAAACAATAGCTGTGTGCACTCACTCGCCTCCGCTGTCAATCGAGGTCTTTCAACAGCAAGCTAATCATTCATAATCAACGGGAAAATTAATTTTGTAAATTTGAAGGAGTCTAAGAAAATGAGTATTTGTGTCAAAATGCCTCAATTATTGCATTTACCAATTAAGCATTATTTCAAAATTTGAATCTACAAAAATTCAAAATACAGAAGCCAGACAACTGAAGTGTTTTGCTGATTTCAAAAGCCTGAATGATTTTTACTGCTCATATCTATTTCATTATCTATTTATTTGTCTTGATTCTTAAACGAGTCCCACTGTTGCTCTCGGGAAAACATTTTAAGTTGTTTGTTACAAATGTAAAGATCATGACCAGGCTAGGCTGAATATGGGAAAAAAAAGTTACAGGTCCAGTTGAACCAATTCATGTAGATCTGTTTATCCAGTGAATCCTTGGTTGTAAGCAGATTAATCATGATCTGATTTCAACGGACCCTCTACAAGTACATTTGTTAGTAAAGTCTGCCGTCTTTCAAGCCCAGATTGATACCACCACAAAGCTAAAATCAACATTAGATGTTACAGGATTTACCTGACCTGTTGGCATGAAACCACATGAAAAAATATTAGTAAAGCAAATGCCCTGCATGATGTCTGTGGCAATCCTTCCTAAAAAAGAAATCGGTCTGCTCACCGAGCCAAAATAGTTATTTCTAATTAAGTCTTCACTTCAGTCTCTATGTCCTGGATCAACTACAGAAGAGGTGGAGGACGGCAGCCATGAGACTCAGCTGATTTCAGTAATAACCAATGTGCCACAGCACAGAGAACCCTCTACGTAGTAAAGGAACGAGAATCATCACCCACCATACACGAGCACCGCCGCCGAGGTGCTTTTGCGGCGAGCGACGATGTTTTTGGCCACGCAGGTGTAGTTGCCCGTGTCTGCCATCCGGGCCTTTCTGATGATGAGGTTGTGGTCGGCCGTGACGAAGAAGTTGGGGTCACTCTCTGGGTTGAGAATGTCTTCGTTCCTCTGCCACTCCACCTGAAAACATGAGTGCATTGAGCGCTGGCTGCATGAAGCCGCTGGTGGTCGACCAACGATGGCGACGGAGGCTTCTGTGGTTTCCCTGCCCCTCTGCACAGACAAGGCCGCCCCATTTTCGATGTCTGCTTGTTTTCTTGCCCTCGCTGCACCCTCCACCCCCCCTGCTGTATGTCAGCTATGTTGCTGCCACTGTAGCTATAACGCCACCTGGAACGCACCACGTAATTGGCCTTTCTTCTTCCTCTCGCCATCACTGTTTTCCCCTTCGGGGATAGCCGCCCTGATGTTCTTTTGCGGTGAACTGTAGTTGACACCACCCTTCCCATTTCCCTGTAAATAGTCCCTGTGCTGGGAAGCTGTGATGGGGTATCCCGCCGCCCCTGATCTCTACAGCATCTGACTGACTGGCCAACCCCTCATTGCATTGTTATTAAAGCAGTTAGTGCTGTTCGGGGACTGGGAGGACACGGCAGATGAGGTGAAACAGCTGGACCCTGTCTGATCCTCTAAACGCCGACACACCGGTGAGAGACATGAAGGTGGGGGCGAGAGTTGCGCTGAGCACGAGCGCACGAGAGACAGAGGACACAGAGAGATGGCAGTCGGATAAAGAATGAGATGGGGAATAAGTGAGGCAAATAGACCCATTAATTATGGATAGGCCTTTAGAGATGCCAAATGGGGAGAGAAGCTTCCTAGATTAACCTGAGTGATGTGACAAGACAATGTGATATACGGCGTCTGAGAGATATGAGAGAGATAATAAATCAATAAAAGGGAATAATTACGGCTGTAATTTATCCAAACGGAGCTGGTTGCTCTGCACAGGAGCTCATCTTGAGCTACTTTTTGCACTTTGTCCTCCCTGTGAGGAAAGGGTAAATGGATCCGCTCCTATAAATATCTCCTGTATCCGCGCCTCACCTCGGGTTGTGGCACTCCCTCGGGGGGATGACAGCGCAGCAGCACCTCCTGGTCCAATGCCACCTCTTTACCCTGGGGTTCCTCTTCAAAGTTCTTTCTCAGGTCTGCAAGTCGAAAAAAAAAAAAGAAAGAAGTTGAAGCACAATTAATTAGGACAGGTTGAGCTGAAGTTTCAATTAAATACTTATAACTAGTCATAAAACTTGGCCTGCTGATTTTTTTTTTTTAACAAATGTCCACCCGTGGCCTCCCCTGAGCCCGGCCACTCAGGGACTGGCCGCAGCAACCAGCTTGCTTATTATAAGCTGCCTGGCTGGTTCAGAGAGGCTTGTCTGGTGCCAGAGGGGGATCAAGCAAAAGCAATTGCATTACCCCCTCACTCCTCCCCTCCCACCCCTCTCAGCATCCGCTAGCCTCCAGCGTCCATCTGTAGGTTGGAGCAGCTACACGTAAACATGGCTGTGAGGCATCTGGACATGAGCTCCCGCAAGCCCGGCCGGCTGCCCGCGGCTTCGCATTACGTCTCATCGGATACTTGTCATAGAGATGTTCATATCTGGACGGACTCAGTTACGTCGCTCATGCGCCGCAGCGATTAAGTCCCATCGCGAAAAACCTACTAAAAGTGCTCAAATTTGTAAGTGATGAGGGTGGCTGCCCTCAGACTGCCTGTACCTCACCGAAGGACAACAGCTGATAACATTACTCACGTTTCTGGGCCTTATCGCCGGGTGTAAAACAGACTTCCTCTAGTTCCGATTACCTCGGTGCATTAGCCCTGCAAATTAGCTCCACCAGTAAGATTTCATTTGTTTTATCTATAAAAAGCAAATGTGCCAAAAAACCAATGCTTATAACAGGTGGCATATTGATGGAAAATTTGATCTGTTCAACCAAAGTTTGAGTCAAAGGAGGACTAATTTTTGCTACACGGTGACTTCAGGCCGCCGGTAAACCTCTTTAAACAGATGTTGAGCCTGTCCAGACCCATCACACAGGGGTAACAATCAGACAAGCAGAGCGTTGTGTGACATTTGATATAACTAAAGCCGAAACAACAAGACTGGAGGTGACTCGAGATGTAACAATCCCAAAAGGCTTAAATATGCGCAAGCGTGCGTGCGCTTGCAGAGAAATTTCTTATTGAAGCGCACTGTATGGGTGTTACAACTTAGTTTGTTGAGCTCTCAAACAAAGCTGGGTAATGAATGTGTGTTTTCAAAATGTCTGGTGGTTTATAGGGAGAGAGAGAGAGAGAGAGAGAGCACGCGCAGGAGCGAGCGCTGCATTTGGCTCCATCTCGAATAATGCATATTTATGCAGGGATGAATAGGCAGAATCCTCTAAAACGCTCAAATGTAAGATGGCTTCTTCTAATAAAGCTTTTGAAGCTGCGGCGGGGGATGTGTCTGTGTTCCCCAGACAGGTTTATAACTGCAGCACAGCAATAAATTTGAAAACTGCTTTTATTCCAGTTACTTTCATAGAGATCATGGCTGATATACTGTATCTCGTGAAAGGCGCGCTCATGAATGCTCCGGTTTGGTGCTCCACTTTTCTCTTTTTTATTTTTTTATTTTTTTCATGGCCACTCTTGGTTGAGTGAGGCGTTTTCTTCTCTGCTGGAAGATGATTTTAATAAACTGTAATTGCAACAATTCTATGCGAGGCGGCAGGTTATAATGGCCCCTGGGCTAATTGTAATTGTATTTTAAGGCCTGTACAAACGGCACGAGAGGAAATAATCATCTTGTCAATATCCTTATAAGCAGGCAGCTTGTTAGGAAACATTGTAAAGACACAGCAAATTGCATTCAATTCACTTACAGGCGATTCTGATGTAGGCCTTCTGGCTCTTCTGGGTCCCAGTGGTGCTCCAGGCGACGCACTGGCACCAGTACTGGTCCAGACCGAAGATCTTCTCCACCTGCTGCCTGGTGATGTCAATTGTCACCTGCATGATCGGCAGCGCTGCAAAGCAAGCACAGGAAGAGCCGTCACGCCGGGGCGAGCACGGGTTCAGCTCTGGTGCGACGGAAGGCGGGGAGCAAAAGAACCGTTGAGATTATTTTTTTAAAAAGGGATCCGAAGGCAGGGAAATGAATCCTCGGATGCATTTTGAGCGCACCTTGAACTAAGCTGGCTAAAGTCATTTGGAAGAGCCGGGAGAGGAAACAAGTGCAGACTGGTAATCATACAGTCTAAAAGGAGAGCGCTTGTTAGCTGAAGAAAATGAGAAGAGTGCCTCGCAGCCATCCTCTGCATTATTTGGACCTTGTTAGAAGAGCAACAGTTTGGAAGCACGGGCTGAATCGACACTTTCCCAAACAAAAATGCGGAGGACGTTTTCTCACACGCAGCCTTAAAATGCAGTTAAAAATAAATCAGAGGAATCACTTGAATCAATTTACACTCTCCATTCAGGCGCCAACAGTCACACGTTCCGCAAACATGGATTAATTGTTTCAGGTAGAAATGAAAATGGGGAGAAGTGAATGTTGATTAGCCTGATGGAGACCAAACACACTCGAGCTGCCAGAGATTCAGACAGAGAAATTTAATTTGCTTTTCTCATCGCAGCAGATCTGAACAGTGAGGTGAGCATCAGCGCTGGGATAATCGCTGTCAGATAAAGATTTGGGAGGGCTATGCAGATTTCCAAGGACACTGGGGTTTACTGGACACAGTGGGACAGAAGAACATCTGTATCCTCTGGATTTGACCCCGATACTGCTGGAACACACACCCTGGTTCAATATGAGCAATGACTCGTCTACTTGGAAACCGTTAAAGAAATTTATAGAGACTTTTTATTCCTTTCTGTCTATGTTTGGTACAAATTGAAAAACATCAGGGGGGTAAAAATCCACACAATAAACTGATGAAATGCCGTGTCGGCCGTTTGAGCACCCAAGTTTCTCTCCGTCTTTCAGTTGAACCTGTTCTAAGCACGGGACATTTTCTCACCGCAGAGGAGGCACAACCGTGTCTTTAAGTCTCGGTGGAGAGCTGCTCCTCAACTTGAATTTACATAAAAGCACTTTGTGAGGCTTTCACTCTCTCCTTAAACACTTGATCTGTCTGTAAGGATCATTTCCAACGGCTGCCTGCCCCACCAGCCAAGTATCAAACCTGCACAACAACACGGAGCACACGCACTTGTACAGATTAGCCTTTCCACCAAAAAATTTGGATTGTTTTTTTTTTTTTTGAACAATTTGTGCAATCTGCGCCGGCATATGCGAGTCTGCACGGTGGATCGTCCATGTGAGCAAAGCTGCTATGCGGTTATAAGCAGGTGAGAGGGTCCACCCCCACCTCGTCCTATGGATTAGTGTTTAAATCCCCCACATTTCTCAACACAAAATCGCAGTTAAAAGTGAGAAAACGTGCAATGAATCCCTCCCTGAGGCACCGCTCTGAGCGTCAACAGAAGCAAACGGTTTCTGCTGCACACTCGTGTTTGACTTGGTAATTCAGCCATTTATCAAAAGGGGACAAATACCAACTACAATAACAATAGCCTTTAACTGTCTATTTCAAGTTACCTTCCTAGCTAACTAACAAACTAAAGGAAATGTTTGGCAATTTATTTCAATATTTATTGATCCGTTTCAGTAGTTTTGTTGCAGTTGGCTTCCTATTTCCTATTTTTCGACTCTAAATCAGCCCACCAGTCAAAGACAGGAGGGCCCAGATCCCTTTAGTAGGAAGAAGCAAAGGCATCTTCATTTACTGCGTGTTAACGATCATTATCTACAGCACATCCACACGAGACTGCACTGGCAACGGAGTTACTGTTTGGAGAACAAAGGCAGTCAAAATCAATTTGAATCCGTGTCCCTGAAACCTGAAAGTTAAATGGGAAACGCAAAGCCTCAAAATCCATTTGATGGCCTGATTGAGACTGAGCTCACTGCAGCCTGCTTGTACAAAATGATTTGACAAAATATATGAATCCATACATTTCAAATTTGGCAACAAGCCGCGCTCGCTGCTTCTCTGCAGTTTCTCTGCACAGTGGAGATTCGTTTGATTAATGCAGACCCGGCTCCCGCTTTGAGCTACAGGCTGAAAAGAATAAAGATTAGTATGGAAATGCAAAGCATGAACAATAGAAACCTGAGGTGAGAAATCCAAAGAGGAGCAATTTGAAGCTCTGCTTGCCAGGGTAATTGCATTCTGTTTCCTTATCTCTTCCTGTCTCCATAATTACCTGCTTTCTGTGTCTGACACCTTCCAGTAACACACTGCAGTGAGTCGGTCTGTCCAATTCCAGTCCAATTAATAAGCGGGACAAAATAATCTAATCACCTTGTGAACAAAATAGCAGTGTAATTTTAAAGCAGTTCATAATGATTGGACAAGCTCTTCGCTGTTGTTCACCTTTTCCCACTGGGACCACATGAAGTAAAGCAAAAGTTTAAGAAAATCACTCAAATTACTGATACAACAACCACACTATTGATTCATAAAGAGCTGCGCACGTCCACGGGGCTCTGACACACTTATGACTCAACTATATCATATCGATTTCTTAAAGTATGCTTGGCTGCCTCCAAGGTGTCGGGAATTAAAAAGAGAGAATTTACACCTCCTTTCCAGCAGGATACAGAGTATGCACTTAACACTCCTCTAAAAGATAATTAAAACATGGCACGATTCCCCCAGTCTTGGGTTTGATGTGCAGCCCATTTATAAATGAGCTCATATCCCAAACCTCAGTTAAATTACTGTGAATCTTAAAGGGTGATTGCATGACTGACACGGTATGAATCCTGGATTCATAGCAGGAACGCCACTGAGTTGACTTAAATTAGAATTTTTTTAAATAAAAATGGCTGAACTTATTGATAATAGTTTAAAAAATGAAACAACTGATGACTTCCATATGAACAAATGTTGTGCATGTTTGGGAAAAAAAGATGCACATTAAGTGTGTTTCCACATCATGGTTGGAATTCTGGTGTTTCAATTATCTATGAGACCGGAATTCTCAGGATGTGGCCATCACTCCCATGTCTGCGCGCCCATTTCCCATCTGTTCAACTTCCTAAATATTTTGAAAAATACAGCGCTGCAGGGATCCCGAAAAAGGTCTGGTCCTGCAGGCTGCCGTTTTTATACTCATGTATTTTGAGTTATTGTATATATCCCACAGCATCAATACATTTTGCTCCCTGTGAACAGGGTCAAGCAAAGCTCTCTGCGCAGCTCCCCAACATGTCCTCCCCCGATTCTGAGTGAAGTTCATCCCGGCCAACTCGCCCGCGTCCCAGTTTCACACAAACATGAAAGCAAGCACCGTGTTTTGCCTCCAGACTTCCCGGGCTTCAACAAAGGGAATGGAAGAAATAAAAAGCAGTGCCGAGTGGCTGAGATCACAAATTCACCAACCTTCCTCAAGTGTGATGGATTCTTCTCTAAAATCTTTGGGCGAGGAAGTACAAATCAAACTAGAAGTTTGGCACTGGCGGCCCCGCACTTCACTCTAATCTGCTGCAAAGGGTAGATTATTTACACATGCATCTTATTCTGGTGCAAGAAGAAAAAAAAAACCCACGTGGAGACGAGAGCGGAGACATTGTCAGCGGAGTGGATGAATTTTCCGGAGACAACGGGGGCTCAACACTCACAGGGTAAACATCATTGGACTCAATCCCGCGTGAGCCGATATTGGCCTTGTGTCTGTGTGGGACTTTATTTTTCTCTTGCCGACTCTTGTTTTCGCAGGCTGTGACCTCAATTCCATAGGGGTCATTTGCTTATCAAAGGCAAAGACTGGAACTTGCAGGTCCTGAGTGTGTGCTCATTGAAACCAAGGAAATTCAATTAGGTGTCATCCCTGCTGTGTGAGAGACTGGGATTCGTCTGTGGGTATGGAGGGAGGGGGATTAGGGTTGGGTGACTCGACATCGGGGGATTGCACCATTTCAGCATGGATTTCACAATGGGTGAGAGGGGGACCTCACAGATGAACGCTTTTAAAGATGCAGTGTCTGCACATCCCGGCTACCAAAGGCGTACTCGAACAGTTTCATTTCCTCCCAGTGGTTCTATTTAGAACTGAAAAGCATGGGGGTAAGCTCGATACCATGAGCGTCCAGAGCTTCTTTTCAAAGCATCCACAATGCACTCTTTCTCAGACCAATTACTCCAACCTTTTATGTTCTGCCAAGCTTTCATAACACAGTCTGAGCTCCCGAGCCAGTTAAAATCTGCTAAATCCTCTACAACATTTCCACAAGTAAATAGCCCAAAGTTGACTCCGGGTCACGGAGCCAAGGTCATTACTGCTTCCTTGTCCTGTCTCCAGACTTTCATTACCATATAAAGCAGGCCGATGATGGGTGGCCCTCGCTGGGTGACACGTAGCACCGAGAATGGCAGGTGGCGCCGTCTCCAAACAAGGATAAGGTGGCCTTCTGAGTGAAGCATGGCTCTATTAAACAGCAAGAGAGAGACGAGAGGAGGGGGAGGGCGAGAAAACCAGAGTTCACAGCAAATTCAACAGCCAGACCTCCCATTCACTGGCTTTCAGGGAAAGGCTGCGACCGGAGTCAGTGGGACAGTGTTCTGGGTCAAGGCTCTGCCTGCGGTTATGGCCCGGCTTTTCAAGAGCTTCTTTTGATTGAGCTGTCCATTTTCCAAAAGAAATGCGGGCTGCAAGGCCCCCGCTGATGCTCTGAATGTCGTTACAGATTATTCATGGCTGACAAACAGGCGAGCAGGTAGTGGTCCAATCAATCCGGCTAGGTTCACTCCAATGCCACTCCAAGGAGATTCAGGTGCAGCGCGGCCGGTGGGAGGAGGGAAATGTGCAGGACAGGAGACGCACTGATGAAAGTCACGGGGTAAAGCGATATGACAACGGGGCCTTCGTTGCTAAGTGACTGAAGCCTCTTTAACCCTTCGTAGGCCATTAGGAAGCCACTGTGTGGAATCATACGACACCACGCTGCATATGTGATGCAGTTTTAATAAAGTGACGTGACCCCCTCACCTCCTCCAAAACACAGGAAAGTGGCCTACAGTCAGCAAGGCTCAGGCAGCCGAAACCGGGTAGTTTTCCTGTCGGTTTGATTTTAAACATAGCAAAGCATCCTGGGAAGGTTTAGAGGGTTGTCATTCAATGAATTAGAGTTAGACATGATTTAATCCTCCCAAAGGCTTTTTAAAAACAAATCGCGCTCCTTTAAAAGAAGGTGAATCATTGGTGTCGCATAATAATTTTATTTCAGTAGTAATAACAAATAAGGATCATCGCACATGCCGTGTCTTGAAGAGTGAGATCTTTGCTCCGCTAGTGATTTCACTGCCATATGTATTCCTGACACAACACTGAGCTGTTCGCGGGATTTCGCAACAATGCAGCACTCGGAACAAACAAGCTCGGATTGTGTTTTTAGATGTGCAGGTGTTCGCAGCTTTGGAACGTGATAATGAATTGATGCGCGAAACTTCAAAATAGCTTTTCCCGCGTATCCGAGGTCTTCACGTGGCAGAAGTTGGAAATATTACTTTTGAAACTGTCTTGTTCATCCTGAAGTGTTGTCAACGGAGACCACACAAAAGAACATCCTTAACATTCCTCCATTTCCACTAATGAGCTTATCCAACGTTTCCAAACACACAGACTGTGACGCTGCCCGCACCAAAGCACAATTGTAGTAATTACCCTTAATCCAATATTTCGACCCTGATGATTGGCAAGAATGTGATGTTCTGTGCACCTCTGTTACCAGACCGGCACCGGCTGCTGCTTTATCTCTCACACACACCTTGTTCCTTGTCGGATGAGACCATGTCGGAGGTGAAGGCTCGCAGCGCTCTGTCCCCGGTTTCCATTAAACTTTGTGGACTGGGAGGATCTGATAGAACGTTGGCCACATGAAAGCCACGATAATTTGCTCAGGCTAACATGTTTCTCTCCCCCTTGTGTGACACGGCCTTGGGCACTGAAATAAACAAGGAAAACCTACTCCGGGTCAATCGCTCTCGTTCCAAACCAGCTGTCTGTTGGTTCTGTTCCATGAAATAGCGAGCAGGGATTTTACATTTTACTTTAGTTGCAGTTTTGTGCATTTTGTTAATTTCTAGACATTGGAAATGTGCGAGAGTAAAAGTAAATATTTCACAAAAACCAAACCGCATTCTGTGAACAGCCTGGGGGAACTACCAAAAAAGTCTACATTCTTCAACGTCTCTCCCCTCCTCCAAGTATTCCACACAGTCAAATTCAAAGTGTGCTCCCGAAATAGCCGCTCCTTTTGGAGATAATGACTCATATATCAGGCTGCCTTCACAGGGACTCAGGCGGACCTCAGACAGTGAACTAGACGTGGATGAGACACGGACAGAAAGGCGGCCAAAGAATCTGCTGTTTGTGACATATTTCCAAACACACGACGAATCCACAGCGGACAACCAACACAATCATCTGAGTTCATTTTTAGTTCCAGTTAATCCCTTAGAGTTATTTCAGCCGAATGTTTCCTGTCTATTCTACTACTCATATAAACAATTCTACAAGAAAGTCACATAAAATATGATATAATCCATAAATTATTGTGAAATTTTAAAGTAAAATGAAGCAAATAAAGATGTCAATGGCCTGTTTAAGCTTTCTTTTAGTTGGATGATATAAACACTCACAAGTTATGAATCCTTGGAAAAGGATTCTTCGGTTTTCCAGGTTTTGGTGAAAGAAAGAAAGAAAATATTAAGTTTATACATTTTAATGAATCACCAGTTTACAAAAGTGTTACAGAACTCCAGAGTGAGTCGCTGGCACCGTCACTAAACCTCTTTTCCCCAGCTGCCAACAACTACTCCAGAGCCAGTTTTTCCTGCTGAGGAAATTATTTTGGTTGTCAAAACGAGACCACCTGGTTCTAGAATAGGTACAAGTGGTGACATATTTCTGTCGGAAAAAACAAGTTTCAGTCCTCCATTCAAGGGAACGCGTAATTGAGGGCAGCTGTGGCTCAGTCAACACTCGCGGAAGAAGATGCTGAAGCCCAAATGGCTCCTGACGGGGCCTCTTCACTGTGTTTGGGCGGTTCTCTCTCCCAACAGGCTGGTGCGAGGGGAGCCAGCCGTCGGTGAGTGAATGGGTGAATGCGGATGTGTGAAGCACTTTGAGAGGTCAAGATGACAAGAGCGGATGTCCCAGGCAACACAGGAACGGAGTGACAGAATATGGTGTGACAGAGCAAGAAAGAAATGAAATCTGAAGGGCAACAAGCTGCGCTGGGATCCGAAGAGAAAACAACTTTAAACACCAAGTTGGAGTTGAATAGTGCCCCACTCTTGACGGGAAAGAAAACACTAAAGTATGTCGGCTTCAAATAAAATGACAGTGCTTGACATTGTGTGATTATTAAATTCCAATAGTGTGAATATTAAAAAAAAGAAGAAAAAGAAAAGAGAAGCAGATAGCAGGCGTCAGTGTTGCACTGCCATTGAAATAAACCCTCGACTTTCTAGAGGACAAATGGTTCTCCACAAGTCCAACCCTTTCTTTCTGTGGCTCACGAGTGGCTCTCCATCAGCTGCAAAGGTGCAGCACTGGAGAACTCTTGCAAAAAAAACAAAAAAAAACAACCCAGAATTATTACAACATCTTTCAAGAGTCATACCGGGGACCCTCATGTGGCTCCAGTGGCCTCTCTGTGGTTCCAGTATGGACGATGGTGTCGAGTCCTGAATCAACTACAATGTGACACGTCAGGGAAAGAAGTGCTGCACATGCGTTGGGCCTTTAAATATTAATTTTCTTTGTTCAAATGTGACTGTATTAATAATTAATGCAGCAGATGCAAGACGGAGCATTGTGGCCTTTATAAATAACCTGGCGTTGAAAACAAAGCCAAGGAAAGAGAGAAAGCACGAGGCAGACCCCTGAGCTGGGTGTGATATCAGCGCTGCAAGATTTGTGAGCTGGAACAGAAATACTGTTGACAATATGGAAGCGGATTTGCAAGGCGACTTGAAAAAAATCGGAATTTCTGGCTAGCTGTGTCTGTAAAATGTCACCGTTTAAAATGTATGTTTCCAATTTCAAGGCCTCCCATGAAGAATTTACTCGCTACAGAGCTAGAATTCAACAGTAACCTCGAGGTATCCAGTCAACTCTTACATAATTTAAAGAGCATCCTTATGAAGCTCTTAATAACTTTAGAGCTAAAAAACGCTCATGCCAAATTCCCCAATTCGTTTTTACGGGCGTTTTTATATAACCGAGTCGTATACGGCCATCTCGCGTCGAGGGTGGAACGGAAAGCTCGTCTCTGCCCTTTGCACTTTGAAATCTCTTAAAGGATAGAAAAGGAAGGGGGGAGTGAACAAAAGGCTTAAAAAACAAAGCCCACAACACTGCCGGTGATTTAATTATTAATCTGAATCACATAAAATCCCCCAGATTGCATCCTGATGGCTCCCAGACCAGGCTGATGCTGTTACACTCAGCACGCCTCATTGAACATCCGCCCTGGTGAAAAGGTTCCGCTCAAGCACATGCGGACCCCCGCGTTCTCTTGTTTGTTCGATGGCTCGGATCCCACGTCACCGAACCCAGAAGCGTTGCATCTGGGCAGGGACCCGCCCGTAATGGACCACTTCTGTTGATGTTTTTCTTTTACCCCTCTTCTCATTCACGAGCCATGACAGATTTGGATTCCTCCATTTTCCACTCTGTCACTCATCTGAAACGAAGTCCGGCAGGTCTCAAACACACACTCCCTCCACTGTTCTCCACTGACAATCAAATTCCAAGGGTACAATGTAGATGCAACATACTTCAACGCCTTTAGATATAAAAATATCGCAGCTGCTCGTCTCAGAATTTGCTGTGTCTTTTACTTTACAGAGAACTTCAAGTGGAGACTGAACCTATGCTTCCTCCCTCTCCACGCTGCACCCAGGACACCCTGCAGCTCCTGGTTTTAAAAAGAAGCAGAGCAGCGAGCTGATGTTTGTTCGAGCTGTGCGTAAAATACAGATACCGAAAGTCTCCTCAGGGCGAGACACACAAAGCATTAACTGTCAGCTACTGAGTTCTTGTGCCTATCACACATCTCCGTGGACTGTTTAGCTGCCAGCTCCCTCGCTGCAACTCCCAACTTCACGATTTTAAGAAGAGTTTGAGCGGAGCAGGTGTTGACTGACAGCCCAAACTCCCGCTCTGACTCCGTTTGTCAGCAAAACACATGAGACCTTCAGTTCCATTGAAGAAGACGGTGGTAAAAAAAAAAAAAGGAATTGAATAATAATGGAAATGACATAAAAGCTCTGGATGCGTTAGTGATGATAGAATCTGCACTAGTTTGGCCTGAGTTTGCAGCAGCAGGACATGCCTGTGTCAAACATGCAAAGCTTTCCAAATTTTGTCTGCCGGAACACCGAGAGGACATATTTTAATGTCGTTCAGATGACAACGCATGGAGCTCCCCACATTTTCCAGGACTTACTCTTAAGGTGAAGTGAATTCTCCATCTCCATTGAAAAATGCTGCTTCACTTATGGCCGATTACTGTGGTCCAATGTCCTCACATGCATTTTGCTTATCGCTCCTACTTCAAAGGTATAAAACGTCAAATTCAGCACGATGGCGCAGGCTTTTTATAAGCTTGAAAGGGACCTATAAACGCTGGCTGGAAGCTCAAATTCTGCACAAAAAACAGTTAAACCAGTTGGGTTTGAACATTACTGGATTCAGCCTGAAAGTGCAACATGGCTGTCAAACACAAAAAAGTAAAGACTTGGAAATGTTTTTGGTGGAAAGACAAAGGCCGCGTGTGAATATGAGAGAAAGAAGCATCACCACAATGGTTTGACGAATGCTAATTATTATTCACTTTTGTTCCCCTAATTGAAGTTAATTATAAAATTCACAATTGTCGATTGTCAAGTCACAGCAGAGGCACAGAGACAATGGATTCCCAAACAAGACTACATAAATACGGACTTGTTCTGATGTTTCTCGATGCCCACTTTGTTCACTTAACATCCGTTAACCCTGCAGAGTTGTTCCATTGCCAATTTAAAGGTAAAACCTTGGTAGTTTAGTAAAAATACTGGAACCTCCCGTTTCAATACATGACAAAAACGTGACTTTTACGGCTGACTGAACAGAAGTTTTAACTCCCTGAACCTTGACTCGGTGGTGTCGATACCGCAATAAAAGTTTGTTGTGAATAGGCCGCTTTTAAAAATAAACCTATTATGTTGATCAATCGGCATAGATGCTTTCTTTGAAAATTCCTTCAGCCTTGCTATTTTCCCCACAGCTGCACACACAACGTGCGCTTGTCTCAAGGCCAGACAAACACACACGATTCAGTGAAATCCACCGTGACTTCTGAGGTGCGTAGCAGCGCTTTGAGCTCAGCACACGTGCGGGCACTGCGCTGCCCCGCCTCAGAAGCCCAACACAACACGCTAGCAGATGTGTCACGGGAACAATTCACCTAACCATCTGTTTTTCAGTGCTTCATTGCCAAATACTCGCCTCTCTGTCCTGCAACCAAGGACAGAATGAAATACAGCTACCATTATGGAGAAGCAGCTAATAATGCATTATCAATTAGTCCCCTTGGCTACTGATCGATGCTTAGCAGGTGGTCCAAGGCCATTTCATTCATTTAGGACTATATTGTCCTTCTCCAACCCCCAACCAACCCTGAATCTCCTATTTCTTTCTGTTCATTAGAACCCCACTCTCAGGCCTATCACGTTTTACTTAAAGTGCAGCAGGACTGTTCATCAATATTCCATTAAAGATCATGCTTAATTACTGTTGCCCAGCCCCAGCACCATTAAGACCATTTTTTTGAGGGGGGGTGGGGGTGGGGGGTGACTTGCTGCGTGTTGTATTCACATTTTATTAAATGTCATTCATGTTATGCACCTTCTTGTAAAGGTAAAAGGTATTTAGCTGCATCCAGGTTGCTGACCTATACCAGAGATGTACAAGGTAGAGGAGGACGTCGGAGTGAGAGAGCTTCTTGGCTGCTTTAATGCTGCGGATAAGTCTTCAGGTATTAAAATAAAGGTTGTAGATCATTCCAGCTAAGCCAGGCTTATCCCTAACCTAACTCCGAAATTAAATATGTCATCACATTACGATCCAGGATCTTGTCAGGAAATACAAATTTTCCACAAATGAATCCTCGCATTAGATTTGGAAAGTGATTTACTGACGTCCGGCCTAGTTCCTGACAGAGTGTCAGGGGCTGATAATAAATCCACGGGAAGACCGAGCAAGAAAATATGTTTTTATGTGAGATTGTTTGTTCAGTGGTGAGTTTGATTCAGCTCTTAACATCCCTTCCCTGACGTGGATGAGCATTGCGGTGGGCCTCATTTTATTTCCTCTCCCCTTTTTTCTGGTTTCACTGTAGAAATCTTGTAAACATCCACTTCAGTCGACAAAGAAAATATGATCTCTCCATCTTTATAAGGCAGTTGCTAAAGGTTTATTGAAATAGAAATGTGGAATGCATGCATTTTCCACCTGAGAGGGTTTGCATTAGCCGCGACAAGGCGGCTTGTCGATCAAAATCGTTTCCATCAATGGTGGCAGATGAAATGCAAACACAATCAAATCAGCCTGGCCGATAGCACAATCCTCCGCTCAAATGCCAATCTCCTCTCTCTTCATTATGTGTCTGATGAGAAATCATAGTGTGGGAGAATCTCCTAATCTTGGCAAACACGCTGTCAGCATTGATTTGCACAGAGAGGATATGTCTTTATTAGGGCTCGCCAGACGTCTCCGTTTCCCCGGTTCCATAAAGGATGACCCGGAGAAGACGCGGAGCTGGATGGAGCTTTGGCAGCAGTCACAGCCATAACAATTGAGATAAGTTACTGAGGACAGGTAATGAGAGCCAATAGACTCACTGATGGATCAATATTGGACACTGATACCAGAAGAGGAAGGACAGGTTGTGACATCTCCTTTTTTTTATATATATATATTTTAGAGATACTTTTGAGACAAGTGGCCATGTGTGTGAGTGTGTGTGTGTGAGTGTGGTTGACAGAACACAAAGTGGTGTCAGTAACTGTAACTGTCAGCACAGTCGGCCAGAGCACCTCTTTTGTCTCGACTGCACTGAATCAGTTTCAACAAACACAGCTGTCTGATGAGGCCAGAGGTCACGTCTTCTGCTGAGCGTTACCCACCTGTCATGTCTCCCAACTCCTCCGAAACATGTTGGCACTTCAGTCCTGACTTGGTTATTAATTTAAAACCTTCCAGTTAGGGTGCAGGTTTGAGTGGGGCACGCTGGGATTCAACACAGATGGTACAAGTGTTGAATTTTGACACCGCTGTGCCGGATGTGCTCGTCTCCATCAGCAGCCTGTTCCTGAGATCACCGCACCTGAGCGCTGGACTGATTCTGCTCCCTTTGACCCGTCTGTACGGCTCACCTGATATATATCAAAGCGATAAGAAGAAGAGGACTTGGGCAACAGTGGCCTGTAGAATTTTTAACAAAAGCGAGACATGTAGCCACATTTGATGGCCTTCACTTTGTAAACAAACGAGCAAAAAACCCATATCAAGAAACACCCTAGCTTTCTTTCATTAATAAAAACACGAATTATTCATGACGCTCCAGTTTCTGGATCCCTTTTCAAACAAGTTTTTTATGGTTGAGGACACTTGTCCATCAAACATTTAAAAAACAAAAACAAACCCTAAAACAATCATGGCTGACTGATCCACAACTGGAGCCGGGTTTGCATTACAAAGCATAAGGGATCCTTGATAAGAATTCCCTCACCAGGATGATCACGGCAGCCAATCAAAGTGAGGCTGAGCTCTCAGGGGTGCTGTTTCTTGGTCACCTGGGTGCGCAGTGTTTATATCACTGAGTGTTAATCAGAGAAACAAGCATAAATTCTGCAAAGCACCGCAAAAATAAACAACCAATGGGAGACGGCGGGTATTTCTGAGAAATCATGAATATTCCCAGTTTGGTTTTTGCACCGATGCGCGTTAAATGGATGATGGCAATCAGTTTTTTTTTTTGGCAACTTGGCTTTGTCTCAAAGTCCTCAGGCCTCTCTCTTCAAGGTGTAATATTGATATTGGCCAGCTTCTGGGGTAACATGGTTGCCTGGCAACAGGTCCGGTTTTAGAGCCCGGTATGACTGTGACGACAGGGGTGTGAGAAGGGACAGACAAGCCTGTCCTACACACATGCACAGACACACACTCAGCCGGCTCTCTGCGTGTGTGCTTCTTTCAGGAAAAGGGGATTAGAGGGAGCCATCAGTAAACTCCTCTGGGCAGCGGTGCCATTAAACTGCACAAGTGTTGGAGGGATCGATACGGGTACCTTGGAGCAGCTCTACCTCTAGACAACCAAGTGTCCTTCATACCTGCACCACATATGACCCATTTACCATCAAAGTGTGAACAGACAGTGGTATGGGAGAGCCTTTGTGCTTCCAAGAGGCTCTCCAAAGCCACGGCTCCCTCAGTCGCTTCAGGGGTCTGCTGCACCCCAGCGGGACGGCGCCATTTCATAGATAAATAAACGCGGACGATTACAGGTAATGACCGTCGTCGTTAAATGATGGCAGAGCACCGGTTTGGTATCCTGACGTTCTCATAAACCCTGTTGCAGTTTACGGAACGTGTCGCGTTCTTGACCAAAATCAGTGTTGTCCAGCGCTGTCACTGCAAGCGGCATAAAACCAGATTCAACAAATAAATTTGGCTTTTTTTTTTTATGCGCTTGTACAACCTGCCTGTAATCTGCGCCTGGTCGTGCTGTGCAATGGTTATTGCTCACAGTCAAACCTCATTAAGATAACCGCCACACAGTTTCAGCGGGTCGGCCTACAAGTTCCCTGCATTTTCTGTCTTTCAATCACATTTAGTTGAGTCTGAACCAAAGGAAATGATGTCATATTCTCTCATTAACACCCAAAGTGACTAATTCCCGCGTGCTGCGAATCACAAACTTCTAAAGCCAGTTTGTGTTTATTTTAAATCAGCTGCCTGCAGGACGGCTCACTTCATCCTGCTGTTCTGCTGTCACGCGTGTCTGCGCTCCTTTATTTATCCACCCATCCTGTCGCCGCTTACTCATAAACCGGCTGAATAGAATCCTTATCTCGGCGTCAAAAAGGTGGAGACATGGGTATTCTCTTCCTACCTGGAGAAAAAAAGGGCCATCTCTGAATCTGTGATATTTGAAATCCTGAGGAAAGAATAACGTGGTGAATGTATAAACACAGTGACTGACGAAAGCGGGAGAGAGAACTAAAACCCTTGTAGCTCCATTTTCAGCAATTATTTATTAATCCTACAAGGGTTGGTGGGATTGGCAGCTTCACCTCCCTCAACAACAGGGAGAAGTGGTAGAGCTTATGAAAGAACACGATAAAGGAGACGCTGAGAGAGACGGAAACTGATCGGATCACTGTCGACTCGCTGACCATCCTTTATTAATAATCCACAAGTGTTCCCCCGTGTTTCGCTTACTTTGTCTCCAAAAATAATTAACATATCAATCGCTCTGCCTGACTCTGTGTCCCGAAAAGACTCCAGCGTTCAAGATGGGGCCTCGTTCAGGAGGCGAGTCAAATCCAAACAATGCAAGAGCGCGTGTGACTGGCAGCAGGGTCGTGATATGACAGGCTTCCCTCACCTAAATCAAGGCTTACTTGACTAACTGGAAGTGCAGGCCCATCAATCAAAGTCAGAGTATGGACGAGTGTCGACACAAGGATACTCACCCCATCACACTGAGGCAAATGTACTGATTCATTCATCAAGTTTAAAATTCAATCTTCTTGACTTTTGCCATTTGTGTTTGACATTCGGTACTCATATAAATAAATAGATATGTACCCCATAAATAATTAACTACTTGGTGAAACCACACTACTATCTATAAATGATTCATTAATGTTGATCCTTTCATTAATTCCAGAGGTCCTAGGACATGAACACACACCTCAGCAGTCACACACGCCACTGGTTTGTACTTTGTCCCCACACACGTGCGCACAGGCATCGAGTTTACGACCCATCAAAGCACGACATGTCAGCCATTACCCACTCTGAGTTGGATGAACTAAAGTTTAGTTCATTGGTTGAACTAAGAGTTTAGAGGTTGAACCACGTTTAGTTACTAAACTCTCAGTTCAACCTCTAAAGGTTTTGTTTTCCTTTGCATGCAAAAATAGTTTGGATATTTAAAAAAAAAAAAAGGCTCGATATGAGGTTGTGAATAATCAGGCTTTGTTTGTTCTGGGTTTTTACATGACTAATTAATCAAAATCAGCCTTATTTTGACAGACAGAGTAAATATTAGTGTAAACAGTGTGTGTGTGTGTGTGTTTGTTTATGTTTATGTGTGTGTGAGAGAGAAACAGGCACTCTTTTTGTTAATGTCAGGGTTTTTCCTCCCACTCAGGAGCGTGGGTTACTGAAGTGTTATTTGAATACATTTTTGATCAAAAATCTGTGTATATAGAAATATTCAGGCAAACATCCTGCGTGAAAGCTTATAGGCCTCTAAAATGATTCGTATCGCTGTCGGATCACCTTTCACAGACGTGCTGCTCACAGTTGGAGGAGCCAAATACCACATGCTGTAAAATAAAATTGTTTCTTTTTGGCCATGAAGATAGAGTGAAACACGCACGGCCACGTGTGCGCCTGATTCAGCCCCTTAAAAAATAAGGGAGGCATCTTTTATTCATTTCAGTGGAAAGAAGAATGGGTGGACTGAATTTGTCAATCACCGCTGCATCACACTGTCATCCATGATTGTGACACTAATGGAGGAGGACTGCAGCATGATGGCAACAAACGGGTCTCCAAGGTGACGGGGAAGATGTGTGAGGCTGAAACCGATGAACTTATTATGAAACTGCCAGGAAAAGTGGGCCTGAAGATGAGCTAATTCCCTGCATGCAAACCTTTAAATGTATACTGTATATGCGGAGTCACGAGTGTCACAACACCGATTAACACGCTGGCTTGCTACCAGCACATTGGGAAATAATGGCACGATTAAATGTGGCGGGTACCTGTTGCCGGGTCGACGGTCCGCTCGATCAGGTGGTCGTCCTGGTGAACCCACTCGCCGTTGCACTTGAAGTAGATCTGCGTGGCTGGAGTGGAGCGGCAGGTCAGCGTCACCGGCTTGTTCTTCACGATGTACTCATCTTCCGGCTCCACCTGGAAGTGAGGCAACAGGTCGGAGAAGGCGGCAGGAAGGGTGGCGGTGGCCGCGTGCTCGGCACCTTTAGGGAGGGAAGAAGAAATCGGGATTTTAGATAAAAAAAACTTGACTGACTGTTTTCAGCAGTGCTAAAATGCAATATCTGATGCGGAGGTTTGCTGAATTATGCAGAAGATGACAAACACTGAGCGATACCGGAGAGATGTGGCAGAGAAATGCCAGTGACAGTGGCCTTGTGAACAGTGCCCCCCCCCCAGCCCTTAGTCACGTCCCTTTCAGATCACTGCCGAAGGAGTGATGGCCATAAATCCCTTTTCAATGGCGAGGCCTCTTCGCACCATGTTCTTTAACCAATACTCTCAACTCTACAGCCACTGAGCAAGGCAGCGCAGCTGGCACAGAGGTTACAGGTGACTGACAGATGCTGTGTGTGTGTGTGTGTGTGTGTGTGTGTGTGTGTGTGTGTGTGTGTGTGTGTGTGTGTGTGTGTGTGTGTGTGTGTGTGTGTGTGTAGACATTGGTTGCAAATGCCTGTATGGATCATGAAAGACAACACACGCTTTCCTAAAAATAAAATGTTTTTTCAGGAATAATAATAATAATGATAATTTTCCTGATTGTCACTTTTTCACTTGTGAAAGCAGCACTGCAGTAGTGCCTGCAGACTGGAGACCATTTCATCTGTGCATGAACCCACAGAAACTTCCTGTTGGTGTAGATTTATTGAACTGTGATTAAAATGTGAGCATTCAGCTTTTACATTGATTTTATACTGTGTATAAAATAAATAAAATGAAGTGCTGCAGTATCGGCCTGTAGTGATTGACTGAGACCAGCAACAGGGACTGAGAACTGGAATTAGAGCTTTGCGGCGGTAAACAATTGTCAATTTTGTAAATCATGAAAACGCCTGGAGTTTGTAAAAATGTCACTGAGCTTGAAAAGAGAAAGGGATTTTAACACGGATGTCATTACATTTTCAGGGAACATGCTGGAAACCGCTCAGCACTGATTGAAAATATCAGATCAACGGTGCGTGCATCCTTCCTCCATGATGTCTCCTTTTACTCCAAACATATTAGACTTGCATGGGAGGAACAGCAAGACGAGAGACAACCAAGCAGGAAGAGGAAAATAACCTCTTTACAGCGCAGACACTCAGGGGAGACCAGTAAAGCCCAAAATAAAACCCCTTTAAAAAGGAGTGCAATATTAATTTACCACCCTCAACCCAATATGGCCGACACACTGCGCATTAACAGTCTCCATCCCTCCCTGTGCGGCGGGAGTCCACATTTCTGGTAATGAAAAGGCAACACTCGCGCCGACCGTCCTCTCCTCTCCTCTCCTCCCCGTCCGTGGCTTTGCTCATCCTTGCATCTTCCCATTTCCTGGGTCAGGGATAATATTGTGCTGCAGCATAAGCACCGACGGTAGGATGAAGACATTATCTGTCAGTGCCCCCCCCCCCCCACACAACACATTAAATTAATGTCTCTCCTTTGTCTGCTGTTTTTCGTTGCCCGTGTGTGCTGACTTGTTAATTCATCAAGACGGAATACAGCGAAGCATGCCGCCGCCGCCACCGCTGAACCCCATTAATGTTTCCTGTACATGTTTAGCTCTTAATGAAAACTAAATGTTCTGTGTCCAATGAACGACATAGATCACTTGCTGACACTTTCCCTTCTTTCCCACCCATTTTCCCGCCATGTTTTCTGATTGCATTAGCAGAGGAGGCAGCGTCATTAATATGGCAGCTCTCCATTCACAACAGCACATCTGATGTTACTGACTATTCGTAGTGCTGCTTCTTCTCCCTCAGCATTTAAGGAAAGGTCAGAGGTCATCATGATGGGAGTACAATTCCTCTAATGGGCGAGTCCAAACTTTGCTAATAAAGAGCAGGGGACCATTAGGTCAGGTGGTTTCAGAGCCTGCTGGATCTAATGAGGAGACCCTTCCTCTAATGGGCCAGCTTCCAGCTTCGTGACTGTAGCCATTAGGCGGCCTAGCCGACCCTCCAGAACAGCTCGGTGAAACAGCGGGCGCGGTTTGCCTCACACCTGCCAGGTTAAGCATCTCATCGTGGACAAATGATGTTTGTAACTGGATCAAGGCAAGTGCGCGTGCGGGGCCGCCAAGTCGGCAGGCTTGATGAGCTCCCTAACGCGCTAACGTGCTGCCGGCGTCCCATTTAGAGGGGTCACATTCAACAGGAACTCTCAACTTTTGATGATGTTTCAATTTGTGTTTGTGTGCATGCGCAGCACCACTGGGACAAGGGGGGTTAGCCTTCCATTTTACTACATGCGCGTTAGGTTAATGAGGTTAAACACGTAATTTCTTTGGAGAAGTAAATCGTCATTTTATGGGAGGGCATTCTAGTCACGCAGCACTTTATATCAAACCCATAATGGAGGGCTGATGCGTAGTAAATTGGCTTAGATTATTGTCATGACACAATGTAGTTCAAAGTCAACGTGCACACGCATGCACGTGCACTCACACACGGGGAGTATCAGACACTTAACAGACTGCTCGCAGGTCAATGCATATATCAAATAGACATACAGCAGCACTATAAGAATTGCATTAGATGCCAGTGAATGTAATCAGCTAAAGCCGCCATTAATTCTCAGACACATCTGAGTCCACGGCCAGATCGTTTAGCACAAGCACACACAAACAGCAAACACAGGACTCTAAATGGCTCCCTGGTTGATCATTCGTCCAATGAAGATGATTTAATTGATGCAACATGCACGCTGAGTTTGCAGTCCCCAGAGGCGGTAAGTGTGTTCCCTCCTGTGCAGTTTCCAAACACTTACACGAGTCCAGAAAATCATTTGGATTCTTCCGGCAACGTGCGAGGGGGAACTACATTGGTTTATTTAGTATTTTTTGCGTGTGCAGCTGCTATTCTCTCTCGAGACCCATCAAGTGACCTAAAGCATAAATATGCGACCACGCAAACGCAGCGAGGGTGCACCAGGTGTCAGCGCGCTGATCCATGATGTCCAAAGCAGATTTCCTCCCGAGCGCTGACCCCGAGTCCCCTCTGCCCAGCTGACCGCGCCAGCTCCCGTGTCTGGGACAGCGAGCGCGTCCACTAGGGGAGGAGATGATGGGGAGGTGCACAAAGGTGCGTTTAAAAATAAAACAGGCAACTTTTTGTTCCTGTAAGCTCTGCAACTCTATATAAAAGACCCCGATGCAGCCGTAGAGGCTTCACAAGTGCTGCAGCTTTGTGCACATCTCGCGTTACCATCTGTCTTCAATACTTCATAATGATTTTTGCTTTCACGACAGATACTGTGTCTTTTCCAGGATTGTTTTCTTTTCTTTTTGCCCCTTTTCCTTCATTATTTTGGAAATTCTCCCAGCCTCTGGCCACGTGGACATGCATGTGTGTTTGTCATCTCGCAGGAAATCGGCAATTTTAAATTCACTCCTCACTATTTAGTTGGTCCACCGGTTTGCTGAATGCGCCACAGTGCGAGGATGTCAGCGGGGAATAAAGGCCGTGGCGAAATAACCCTCCTTTGTGTTGTGCCCTCGTGGCGGTAACACATCGTGTGCCCTTTGGAGCCAATTACATTCTATTTTTTTAACATGTCATGTCCCCAAAGAAAAGCATCATTGAGCAATCACTGGGTATAATTTACATCACAGTGATGAACAGCGGCTATAACAAGTGCTTTATAGCACCATCAGCACCTCACAATGTCCTCTGTAATTAATTCAATTAAAAGTACTCTCTCGAATATTAAAGCATTTTGTGTTTAGCCTTTTGTTTTACGTCAAGCTGCAGATTCTAGAGGGCTTGGGATTGATCTGGTTTGTTGGTTTGTATCATCTCAAATGCTGTTTTTCTGTTTATTCACCAACACAAGGGTCGATGTTGTCAGAAAAGGACCAGAAATAAGATGAGGGAAGGAGAAAATAGGCCTGTCCACCATTATATATAATCCGGAGCTGCTGACTGATGCATGCTTGTCAGCAGATGACAAATATTTACTCTCACATGAGAGAACCACACTCTAAGGAGCACGCCTTCAGCTACACACCACCTGTATAGTATATACACTAAAATGATATGCACACAGTGCGCACGCACACACACACACACTGCAAAAATAGAGGTGTGTAAAGCCTCCACACAGCATTTGATCAATATGAGAAGCAGAATTATTCATGCAATCAAAAGTGCCGGTTTGCATGGAAACGTTAAAGCATCACACTGACAAATTCAACTACTGTTCAATTTTTCTTGTCTTGGTCTGGCAGTGGTAAAGAATTATACAGACATGGAGATGAGAGAAACACGTGCCTCATATGGTGTTATTACAATTTCCTCCATTTACGGTTGAATAGAAATTTGGCAGCTCCGTGCGCGAGTTCAAGGCTAATATCACACGGCCTATACATAGTCCTGATGAGAATGCTTCCTTGATAGTCGCTCTGCAGGAGCTCAAGCCACAGACGCGGCAGGCATCAATCACCTCAGCACTTCCACTGATTAAATGGCGTTAGAGGAAAAAAAGCCGGCAGGGCTGCCGTGGCGCCACACTGCAGCGCGACACCATCAACGAGGCTAACATCTTTGAGCAGGCGCTAACACATCTGCTTTTATTTATTTCCTCCTGTCAGCTATTTGAGACAACAGCTCAGCAGGGGAGCAACTCTGTGCCAACTACCTTTGCAATCCACTTTGCAGCACCATGTTGAAAGGTTCCTTCCTCGGAACCAAAGATACCCTTCCAATGTGCTAATTGACAGAGGATGGATGCCTGTGAATACAATTGTCACCAGATGTTTCTGAAACATCCAACAGCCCAGAGGCGGCAGATCACATATGCCTTCCCCACAAAAATGTACATTTAGAGTTGCCTCAGTGCTGCTACACACAATAATAATCGTTTTGCACGATCCTTTAAATGAAAAAATATATAAAATAGATATGAAAGCTGGGCATAACTCATACCATGTTCACATAAATGAGCAATCATTGACATAAGAGTGATTTTTTTAATATTTCTGCTTCATTTAGAAGACATCACATGACGCGTCATGTGTTTGTTCCGCAAATTATGAAACAACACATTTCTATAGTGAAGAGGAAAAGCGTCTTTCTATTCTTAGAAGTCTCATTATGACTGTGTGGACTGTGAAGAGCCTCCAGATTGTATATTCATCAGTGAAGTGCCACATCCAATGGTTCGTCCTCATTCACCTCTACACAATTTCCAGTTGCAGTTCAGGTTGATGGCTTCAAAATTACAGCCACTTTCCACAGTGCGGATGAATCACTGCTGTGTCCTACATGTTTTACTCAGGTTGCACGTCTGTTGTCCCATTTTAAAACCAATTACGTAGCATTTTCAGATCAAGTAGGAGAGCGTTTAGCCTCTTTCATTAACCACAAACCTTCTGATCATGGCCTCACATTAAGTTGCATCTACTCAGGCGATGAAAAGCTTCATGTAAACTGAAAAGACATAATTCCCATTCATTCTATTCCAAAGATCGTGTTGCATTATTTGTGGGAAATGTGCTCATCTTTGAGCGTCTGTGGCTGAAAAATACCTCCTGGGCCTCAGAAACAGCACATTCCTCATCAGAGAAATCACTAAAACTTGTATGACTTTGCTCCTTCGTCAGGCTAAATTAATTTAATCTGTGGTATCCACTTTTTGTCAGTTCATCTTCCAACGCCCGGCTGGGAAAAACATCTCATGTCTGTAATATAAGTGGCAGCAGTAAAGCCTGCAGAAACACTTCAGCGCGGCGAAGGGTTGAAAAAAAAAAACGTGGATTTAGAAGCTTCACCTGTTTAGCGTTTTGGTGTGTGCTGTTTTTCCAATGAGTCACAGAGATTTAGACACATTTTGGCTTAATAATAACATCCAGTCCTCAAAGGGGCTGAAAGCAGCCTGTCCTGTCAGGAGCGGCAGTCACCATGGCGGTCTTTGCCACCCTAGTCACGCACAAGCTCATGGATTTGTCGTCCCCTAACGCTTAGCCGGAAATGAGGTTATCCAGAGGCAAGTTGATTACAGCAAACAGGCAAGGAAGGAGGGGGGGGGGGGGGGGGGGTAGAGAGAGGAGAGAGAGGAGGAAGAGAGAGGAGGGAGAGAGAGGAGAGAGAGGGAGAGAGAGAGAGGTAAAGGAAGACACTCTTAAATCTTTAAAATGGATGTTAGGAAATAAAGGGAGGAAGGAGGAAGATAAAAAAAAGGACAAGAGACAATTAAGATTACCAAGTTAATCCTTAATTTACCGGAGATCCCTGCAGCCAGAGGTTCTGCACATTGGATGTTTGCAAGTGTGGGACTAGTTTAACTGTGGAGAGTGAGAGAGAGGAGCACCGTGATCAAAAGCTGTGAGCATAAAAATAATGGATTATCAGTGTTTATTGCTGAGGAGGCTGGAAACACTGCAGAAAACACCACAAACTGCAATTCGGAGCTGAAATGAAACTCAGTCTCATATTACAAATGGTGTTACTTTAAGAGCCTTACAATTAGATAAAGCATGTTCTCCATCACCCGGCGGCACAGAAACAATGTACATGGAGAAAATATATGACCAGTTCAGGGACAAGCCAAGTAAACATCCAAAGAGTGACTGGGGAATACATAAGTGCCGATACACATTAAGTCTCCTCAACCTCGCCCAGTCCCTAAAGGCTTTTGACGTTAGAGCGTTGTTAATGTTTTAGCCTGCCAAGTCTTTCCCCTTCCTTCACCACCTCAGATTTGTCTCATACACCCTCCTCCCAGAGAAGATCGCAGAGAACACAATTGGTGATGACACGCTCTGCCTAATTAGTGTGACAAAGCAAGAAGGCTCCTCGGCACCAGGCAGAGGACGAGAGCACAACACGGAGATATGATCCATAACAAGACCGAGACAAAGCTCCACCTGTTCAACTTTAATTGCTGCAACAAATAGCCGACACCAACTTTGAATCTAACAAACCACCAGCCACAAGGTGTCACCAGGCTCAACCGCAGTTTAACGGACGGTTAAGGGAAACAAGATCAGGCGAAACTCATAAAATTCCGACATTAACATCTTATCTGTTAGCCAAAATCAAGGAAAGTAACAATATAATGGACTACAAGCACAAGGCAAAGCTGTAATTATTAGCTACAGCATGTCACTGCTATGAAATGATGCACAATGGTGATTTTTCTGGCTGTTTGCAGGCTGATGCAGAGAAACTGATCTGAAGACAGTCATTTTATTGTCAAGACAAGTGACCCGTTGGAAAGCCGGAAAAATAAATATCATCCAAGATAAAAAGCCACTTATTGCTACATGCAAATGCTTCATGAAATGACATCATGAAAATTGCTGGGCGGAGCACAGTCTTTCAGATATGTATGGTGAAAACAGTCTAGCTTGTTTGATTCTGCTCCTGGTGCCACTTGCAAGAGTTGTCCCTGCATCAAACAGCTAATCAGAGGCAGGAGAGTGTCTGAATGAGTGTCAATCACTCCTCTAAAATGGGCTACAACTTGTCCCCTTTAATCACAGCCTCTATGGGGCGCGTCACACATTGTTGACCTTCACCACTCAACATGCTAACAGTTTGCCACCAGCTAACTCATTTGTCAATTGCGATGTAATCAGTCAACAGGAGGAAAGAGTTCAAATTTATCACGGCTGAAATGAGGCATGTTGCCAAATATCATAGAGGAGCCGGCTTAGTCACCAAAACAAAATCGATTCCTCTCCCGCCTGTGTATTCCAGGACGATGGTCGTACAACAGGCCGGGTTGAGCCATGACAAACTTCACCATGCAAGTATGGGAGGGCGCTCCATACTGGGAGGGGCTTAAGAAACCTCCAGTTTGGGCTGAAAAGATACTTCAGAATTGCAGCTTTAATTAAACCTCCAAATCATGTATGTAAGACAGAATCTGTCTGCTACACGTGGTGAATGTGCTGAGAATGTGTAGCTATAAAAGGGGCGGATCCAGGAGGAATCTCCCAAAGACAAACACATTACCAACCACGCAGCATGCTCACATATGTAAAAGCTCTGACCCACAGGCTGCAGGCCCCAGAGAGCAATAGGAGGAGAAGGAATTGTAGATAAGTGTGAACCTGTCAGGAATCAGAAGACAGAGCTTGTTATCTGCTATGACTCTCCCTCCAAAGAGAAGCAAAGCAAATCTGAACTCCACGTGTATTTGGGGGTATCAGTTGAAGACAGGAGCAGCCAGCAGAGGGGGGAAACTCATCCCAACCCCAACAGCGCTCTCATTATTCGAACCATGTTTTCTCCCTCTTTCTTTTCTTATTTCTTTTTTTTCCCCCTTCCAGCTTGGTCCAGTTCTCTCCACATCACCACCACAGCAAAGACGCATGAATACAGATGAGCTCTGGCAGAAGAAGTCTCAGAATGAAACGCACCTCCACTTTTTCAAGTTTGCTGGGCTGCAACTCCCAAATCGATGGTTTCGCTCTGCTAATTTTCGGCGCTTGGATCGCGCCGTTGGATGCTAACGGGGGTGTGCTAAAGCCAACCGCTGAAGGTGTGACGTCTGCGGTGCTCACGTGGTTGAGCCGATTCCTCACTCGAACAATGACTCATGTTATTTTGTCACATGGCCTTCATCACTATAATGGAATTCATTTCAGCGATGAAGGACGCACGTGGCTTCTCACCTGCTCGTGTACGTTAGGTGTCGTGAAAATCAAACAGGACTGAATGATGTGTGTGCATGTATTTAATGTTACGTAAAATGGGGGAAAAATGCTGACAAATCAAGATTAGCTGAGGAGAGAGCAGGAGAAGAGAAGCAATGTTGGGATGGCAACACTTAGCCCCACCCCTGAGAGGCAGGGGGCGTGGCTAGAGGTGAACTCCAATCATTTCTATAACTGTGTGGTGTTACTAAGATTATTATCACATTATTATTGTAATGTTGGATCTGGAATATCATGTGTGAGCTTTTCCATTCCAGACTTGGCTTCTACTCTCAACAGCCAATCAGAGCGAGCGGTCCAGGACACCTCACTAACCACACAAATGTATTCTCAGCCGGGATTTTACCAATTTTCTTTATTGGTTTTCACAACTGTGACTGGAGTCATACCTTGACTATAATCAGCAGTTGTGTGGTATTATGGTCTGATCGTTTGAGAGATTAATAGTGTTCAACTTAGTTTTAACTCCTCTTATCTGTTGTCTCGGGTTTTGAACCTCGAAGACATGTCAAAAACCAACCCCACAATAGACAAACATCATATGGTGACTGAATACAGTATAGCCATTAGTGTATATACAGTAAATGCTTATAATTAATAGAAATTAAACTTTTTTAAAATATATTTCCTAGCATTCTGGTAAATGTCTGAATCCAAACATGCATGATCTGATGATAAAAAAATCAAAATAAATCCCTCAGCTCTGTGGATTTATATGGCAAAAGAGACATGATCATTTTCTCTGTTTGGGACAAGCTGTGGATTAATCCTGATTTGATAGGTTTTAACGTCATGCACAGTGAGCTGGGGGTTTGAGTTGGCTGGCTCGTGGGCTCTGTTGACATAATAGAGATCTATAACAAAGATTAAGAAGCTGCATTATATGTCAGAATCACTCAGAGGTGTTAAAGCGCTGAATAACAGCAGGCGAGTTGAGCGTTTCCATTGCTTTTAATCGCATGCCACGTTTATGCAACGGTATCTTCACATCTGGATGGAGAGTTGGAGCTTGCAGATAAAAGGGAGAAGGCCCTTCAAATGGTCTGAAAACGCTCAAGCCGCCGTGCCTTTCTCTGAATGGAGCTCTGCACTGTGTCACTACAACAGACTCTTCACCTCAGTTGCACCACAGGCCAAGTCACAGTGGCCTCATCCAGATTGAGGGAAATTTCATTTACACACACAATGACCAGGTTTGCTTCCTCTCCCAACCTCCCATCTCTGGAGGAGTTAGAGCTCAATTTACAATGCACAAATTCTTCTAGCTGTCCTTGACATCTTTCCATTGAAACATGCCTTTCAGTCTGTTGTCTCTATTATGAGAGTAAAAAAAAAACCACTCTTGAGGATAGGTTCAGCGTCTTCACGCTGTTACTGGAGCAGGCAAGTTGAACAGAGTAGACCTTTTACACCTTAAACAATGGCGACAAAAGCTGCTGATGATTCCGCCGTCCATTCAGAGCCTTGATGGCCACCGTCTACGAGGCACAGACAGAAATGGCCTCCACATTCTGCCCGGTAATGTGAGCGAACAATAGCCGAGCATTAGCTGACTGGTAATAAATATAGGAAATAAGGCTCTTTCCTCCAGGATAATAATAATAACTTGGTGCAGAAATCTATCAGAGCTGACGACTGCTGGGCACGAGCATGTGAAATATGGGGGGGAAAGACTTCAACTCCAGAAAGGGTAATTGTGTAAATTAAAAAGACATTTTTATATATTTATAAAATATAGCCGGTACAACAATTTATTCTTCTCACATAGCAAAAAGTCCCTTTCTTGTCAGCCTATTTCCACACGCTAATACGTGGTAACATATAAGATTTAACATCATATTGACCTGACTGGGGAAACGCTTTAAAGAGGCAGGTCAGAGCTCCCAACACATCACGTACAGCCAGTAAAGATGCTAACAAATGTCAGCCCCGTCAATCTAGTTACTCAGGAACGACGGAGACCATGAATGAAAAGTAAACTGTTAAACAGCTGTAATAAGCCTATCTGTTACCGTTACCATGTGATACCACTCTGGTTTTTCTACTGAGAAATAGAAACTGAATTACCTTCAAAGCTCTCATCCCATTAAGGGTTCAAATCTGCGTGCTGTATGTTATGTCTAGTTGTAAAAACTGGCACGGAGACGTTTCATTTCAAAAGTGAAGCAGCCCAAAGGTAACGTTGAAGCTGTCACTTAGTGCTTTGCTGCGTTGCTCTGCCTTCCTCCGATCTCCCAATCACAATCATTCAGTCACAGTTTGGCATCCAGGCTGCTAGTTACCAGTGACCACAAATGGAGCTGGAGCTACTAAACTATATGAATATACATATGAATATGAAGAGACTAACTAGTTAATTCCTAACGAAATAAAAACAGTGACTCTTCATTGCTGTAAATCCTGCTTGACGGTATTTTGAATGTGATTGCAGTATCAGTTTGGGACATAAAAATATATACGGCTTTTTTAAAAACCCAGAACCCATTCGAGGAAAGACTGGCATCGATTCCTACTTCCGTACTCCCATCACTGTCATTCAAAATGGCCCCTTTTCTTACCTTAGTGAAATGCTTTGAACACCTTTTTGCAGGATGAACTTCTTCTCGCACACAGCCACAGTTATGTAACGCTTGTTAAGAAAATTAGAAAAGAATCACGGAACATGTCAAATGTCCCTGTTCTGCCAGACATCCTGCAGCTGCCTTCCACTGATTCATTTTAATGAATTCACACCTTCAAATGCCTTCAACATGAAACAGACTTTCTACTTTTCCACCTATTAACACAAAAGTTCATTTGTGAGCCACAGTATAGATGCCACACAAGACACACTATCATCCCATAATGAGTATAAACTACTGCTCACCAGTCATTGCAGCTGACTGGATCATTAAATCAGACAGTCTTTGGTTTCCTTCTTGAACAAAATGACATTTATATGAATTAAATCCCACTTCTAATACAAGAAAGTGCAAAATGACAGATGTGCTCATCCTATCCATACTATAATTAGCTGAACTATTTGTCATTTTGAAGACTTCAACACTGTAGTTCTAACAATCACTGCAGAGGATGTGTGTGGTGTAATTACACTTTAAAAGACCGACTGACTCGTTTCTGATTTAAAATGTTTTGATATAGTTAATTTGAGATTGGAATAAACCATGGTTGTGGAGAGAGCTGCGTCTTTCTGCTACAGTTTGGAATGGCTAAACGTGCACGCCCAACCATGACTGACCCGTCAGTGAGCCGCCGGGGCGTTCTCCGAGGTAAAATGCCTCGGAATGAATGAATGTCCACCAGTGTGTGAAACAGTCGCCGTGAAAGATCAGAGTTCTTATGTCCAGTGGCAACCCAGCAACGAGCATATCCTACACCTCAGGTAAAAAGACAGATTGCCTGTTTTTCTATCACCTGTGCTGGAACCAGACCGGTGACACCAGCTGGATGAGCCCAGTTTAGGACTCTCCCCATCAGATAACATATAGGTCTACTGATGCGCTTTGACTGGGCCGGACTAATCCACCCGACACACATTAAAGGCCAGCTGCTGCTCCTCGTGTGTGTGTGTGTGTGTGTGTGTGTGTTTGTGTGTTTTCCAATAGCCACAAACAGACAGTGAACACAGGAAACTTGGAACAGAAGACTCCATCCATGCTTCCCAGTCTCAGGCTAAATAGCTGCATAAGTGGTTGTTTTAATTGGAACCAAGAATGTGTCTGAGGGGGAAAAAGTTGATTTACTGCGAACATTGTAATTGCAGTCTTGATTGCACTCGTCTGAGAAGCTAATTTGAAGATTTAAAATTCAGGGAGGACCAGCGGCGCGCGCGACAGGATCGCAGTCCACGGCGCTGACAAAACCACCGCAACACTGCAAATTGCAGTGTTTGACACAGATGATTAAGGTTAAAGAATTCAGTGATTACTGATGATTACAGGAAGTGTGTGAAAACAAACAAAGGGCCCTGATAAGTGCATGTGAAAACCGATCCAGCCTCAACATAGAAACAAGCCAGAACAGGGAGGTGGGGGGGAAGGGGGGGGGCATTTCCCTATTATTCAAGAACTTTACTACATTTATTACCCATTGAGCAAACAGCATCAGAGAGTCGGGGAAACGTTACCTACCCTGTTGAGAAAGACGTGGGAGACGCCCTTTCTGAAGTTTGAGCCCATGAACCCCTGAAAGGTCTGTTCGTGCCCCCGCTGGCATGAATAATCACCCTGCGCTCCCCTGTAATGTACTGCAGATGATATATGGGGCCACATTTATTATTGCTCGGCTTCCACCTTCTAGCAAAGTCCCCCATTAATAAGAAAACCCAGGCCGCCAACAGGATTGCTGCATATCCAACGACTGCAGGCTCACATCCGTCGCTAAGACGTTGTGACCTATTTGGTGAACACGGGAGCCAGGTTCACATTTGCCTGTGACGGGTGATGAAATCCTCCTTTAGTTCGGGCTGTAGGGCTCAAGGTCACCGGCTCTGCTAATCCTCGCCCATAATTATGACAACTGTACTGTAAGACTTCTGTCATCTAGCAAACAAGCTATCAAGCAACATCCAGGCTTTAGCTGTTAGATGAGTGCTGGAAATGATGGTTCCCACTGAAGATTAGTGCTCCGGAACGATAGACGGGAGCCTCCTTTGGAATGGGATTAAAATTGCGAGCGCTTTGCAGCACTTTTACAGCAATAAGGCACCGTTCGCACGTCATCGGTTAGCCGTCAAATTAATTGTATCAATTTGCCCTTTGGAGCACGCGTGTCAGAGTAAAGAGCTGAAAACAAAAGTAATGCTTCTCATGTGCTTGTTACGCTGCCACGCTGTAATAAGATGTTCCAAAGGAGATGAGGATTAGAAACAGGGGGGGAAAACATAAACAGATTCACATCCACTCTTAGAATTCAAGACGGGGCTCTCACTGGACTTTTTTTTTTTAACCTGCAATCAGCTTCAACAACAAAATACACTGGAGGTCCAATTTAGTCACATCTAAAACCCAACATTCACAAGGTTCCGGGAACACTTTAATATAACACAATAATATTTTTTTTTGATCTAGAAAAGTGAGTTCCACCTCTGGTTCAAGGCTTTCATCTGAAGCAGGAGCCTCTTTTTTCCTTGGCTTTATCCACTCTCTAATCCACCAAAGGATGGCTGCTGAGAGCTTGTGACAGCATCAATCCAAATCAGATTTCTTCACAGAAATGAGTCACTCGCCTGATTGATTAAACCCTGTCTATTGTGAAATCACGTCTTGATTGAAATAATTGCGCAAAGAAGAACACCACCAACACCCCAGATGGGCCGCTGCTCCCAGAGTAAACGAATCATTGATTTCTTTGTTTTTTCCCGGCAGATCCAGACGTATCGATGATAAACGAAGGGACAGAAACAGCGAAAAGGCTTTCTCCTACACACCGATTCGTTAAAACAGTCCGTGTGCGGCCAGTTCCAAACTTGCACGTGTTAACGACTGCTTGGAGAAAATGGAAAAGACCACCAAATAACCCATATTGTCCTTTGGTGAGCTCGCCAAAAACATCATGAACACACACACACACTCACACTCACACAGGTTCCATTTCAAAGTTTCAGGATGAAAATAAGCCTCTTAGAAGTTTGATTTATTTACATCTAAAACAATTAATTAACAATTCAAGTCACACGTGATGAGAAAACCTGTTTGAGTCTCTTAAATGCATCGATTCTATATGTGCCTGATGGAATTTTACCTTCAAACATCTTTTTTTCTTCTTAGGTCTTGAAGAATTTGTTTGAAACTTTCGCCAAAGCCTTAAAGCAAGTCCAAGCAGAGCTCTTTTGGAAACTTTTGAAAACACACAAATAATGCTTTAAGCAGCGGAGCACAGTGCTATAAAAACGGAAAGGCTGACATTTCGGATTCGCAGCAGTTTGTCTGACTCATGCCTGCGACAGACGGGCAACGTTTAGTCTGTGCAGCTCAACGGACTGGACTTGCCTAAGGAACCTTGTTAGGGAGCCGTGATGGCCCCGTGCCAGGCAGGTGGAAAGCAAAGTAAATGTCTGGATCGAACGTTCGCACTCTAGTAAGACTCTTCATGTACGTTCTCACAGAAGAGGAAAGTCATCAAGAGGACAAAGAGCCTGCTGTTGCTGCTCTTTTCTGCCTGGTACAACCAAGAAATAGGTCGGCTCGGTGTCACAGTGCGTACACGTGTGTGATGCCGTGCGGCTTAAGTGAGAGTGATAAGCGTGTTTAACTTCTTGCACGCCGCTGCAATGATTGCTGGGAACTCGTCGCCCTAACTGGCAGGCACCAGAGGAGAAGAGGGGAAAGTGTATTTAAAGGATTTTCACAGTCCTTAATGCTATTTATTACATCTCAGCAGCTGCAGCGAGGAGTGGCTACATGTAATTGCAGCCATAGATCTTTTGGCCTGAAGACAACCAATCAAGATGGATTCCTTTTTCCGTCGCGCAGATTGACCGTGAGTGAATCCTGTGACTTAGCGACGGGACATTACCTAACATGGACCCGGAGTGATGTTAAGAAGCATTAGGTTCCGGGATTGTTAAGGCACTTGTCACAGTCCGAAGGCATCCGTCTGCACTACGCTGCTTTCAATCAATAGATAAGTAATCGGCTGCAATGAGAGCCAGCACGCGGTATTACTCACTGACACTGTCCTGGAACAGCCTCGCCACCCAGTGAGCAGAGCGGAGCACAGATTCTCCATAATCCTTCCGCTCGAGCGCAACATCATCGGCAGCCCAGAACCGAACCTGGAGGAATCCAGCTTCAGTCTAACTTCACGTGCACCCTGTGACTCCTCGCTTTCAATGAGTACGGAATTGGTTTCCAACGACAACCAGGAGTAATTAAAAAATAGTACAAAAAGTTCACGTTGACCTTTGCTGCGTGTCGCACCTTGGTGAAAAGGTCAAGTGCCTGTTCCACTAACAGACTGAGGTCAATCAGGAACATGATGACCCCTCGCATTTGGGGGGTTTTTAGGTTGATGACACTCATAAATCTGGTCTAATTTTCCCACTTCATCAGCCAATCCTCTCAGTTTGCTCTGTATGCTGCCTACTCAGGGTGAAAAAACAGCCTTTCAAACTAGAGAAATACTATTTAAAAAGGTCAAATCTTCAAGAACAGAGCAGGGCAACAGGGCAGCAAACACAAACTCCCGAGGGATTCGAACCTAACCTAAATAAATCCACCCTCACAGATAATTGTGGGCTAGGATGTACAGTATAATAACAGTAATTCCTGTCCTCTTTTGTGTAAAGTCGGTGCGACTCTAAGTAATTCAATAGTATCAAATAAAGCTCCTGACTCATTAATGATCCACAGAGAACATGCAATTGGAAATTGTTTCAGCAACAGAATTAGAGGCGAGAAAATGCCATAATATCGCATATTAGGAATAATGAGCGTGTAGGCGAAGGAAAAAACTCTGTTCTTTAAAAGATGGACTCCTCCGCTCTGCTTTGTCTGCATACATCAAAAAACATGAATTTAAAAAAAGAAGAAGCACAAGCTCAAGAACTTTAATGTCAACTTTGATGCAGAGAACTCTTCCAAAACACAGAGAACCCACCCATCCACCTTCTGACCGCTTTATTTAATGAATGCATCTTAGCTGAGTCATTATTTACTGTGTGTATACGTCTCTGAGTGCTGCTTGTGCCCTCCGATTTAACTGTTTGTGAGGGGGAGCATTTGGACAAATGCAACATTTCTTGAGCTGATATCAGAACTAGGCAGCACAAACATGCACAGGTGTCACTTCCTGTGGCGGCCGAAGGAGAAATACAGTACTCTCAACACACACACACACACACACACACACACACACACACACACACACACACACACACACACACACACCTAAATGTGCAACCTTTAAGGCGCTTCATGCAAATTAAAAAATGCTGATGCGGATTAATTTTTAATTGTATAATAAATGGCTTCTTTAAGCTTTTTAATCACCCCCCCCTCCCAACAGTGTATTAGCATACACCTGTGCCATAAATCAAATTAGAACCATGATGGTGATGGGGCCTCCTGCTGTGATTCTCTCTAAGAAAACACGGACAACAACGCAGCTGGGAGCCACTGATTTCCTCTCCGCTCAGCAAATATATGCAGAAGGATCCTTCCAAAACAATTGAATATTTAATTTCTCACACTGGTGGATTACAAAACGGCATGTAAAAATCCCCTCGCTCAGTCATGATAGGGGCACTGCGGCGCGTTTTAGTCAACAACACTTGTTTCCTCCTTACTTGAGAGGATTCTAATAATCATTTAAGATTGAGAGAATGTCAAAGCGGCAGTTTTTGACACCCACTTAACATTTCAGAAATGAAAGATCAATTAACTAAAACTAACAGCTCCACAGGATCCACAAAACGCCGGATTCCTTATATGAACGCACATTAGGAAAGCAGGATTTAGCCATCGTCCATGCATTTGAGCACACGTTCTCAGAATACCCTCCACTGACATCAATAAGTTCTTTTAATGTGGAACACTGGAGTCAAATTGCTATCAAGCCCTGCTCTAGTTGGCATATTCACTGAAGACTGTCATTCTTCTGGTGACAGTAGGTATTGATTTTTGGCGCTGGCCTGCTCTAAATATCGACCTCAAACAATACACCAGACACTATTCTGTGGATAAGAGCGTTTCACTCAATAAGAGCTCAGAGCAACGCTTGAAAAACTTCAAGGAACTTCTGCCGGGAGCTGATGTATTAAAATGTTGGCCATCAGGATATTGAAGCGCGTGATGGAACCGTTTTTGCCGTTCTGGAGGTTCACAGAGGTCGTGACCATAACGGCCTTAAAACACCTCCTTCACCCTCTAATCGCTCCGAGCTTAGCATTTCTTTCCATGAGCTGCAGAGATTTGATTGCTCACCATATTCCGGCTCATTAATGAAGATGCATGCCGCATTCGTAATGAATGTGTCCTAGCTGAAACCCGATCAAGTTCCAGGCCTCGCTGAGTGCTTTTCAGATGATTGCTTTCCCCTCTGTGGTTGGAGTCGCTGCTGCAGAAGGAGGATGCAGAACAAAGAGGGAACTCTAGCACCGGAACCTAATTACGAAAGGATTTTTTTTTTGTTTGTTTTCTGAAATGCCGGGCGGAACTGAACAGAGTCCATTTTAGGATTTACTGATTACAGAAATGTGCTACGCTGCGCGTGCTAATGGCAGATGAGGACGAGCAACAATGTTTTGTGCATCTGCGTTAACAAGCGATTCTCCGATCATACCTGCATGTATCAAACCGCCAACGAGCACCAGCGTGAAATGGATCCAAAGTCTTTCTCAAACAGCTGTAAAGACAAAAGAATCAGCAGCTTTCAGCGACAATCTAGCTGTATTCAGAAGCCGCAGATGTGCACGACGATGCACATCGACGTTATTCACCGAGGCCGGGATATCAAGGCTGAAATCTATTTGCGGGCGCGCTCTCGGCAGCCATCACGCTGCTGTCATTGTCAGCAGCAGCTACAGTAATTACAGCTTTCAGCACTTCTGATTCACAAAAAAATAAAGAGTGAATACCTCACTTGAGTTTTTACAGTTTTTTTCCTCTGGTAAAAAAAACCCCTAAATGTCATATTGTGGCTGTGGTGTTGAATCGAAGCATTTTCAAAGGTTTAATTCAAACGTGTTGGTTTCATGAGGTTTCCTGTTGATATTTCAATTGGAAGACGCTGATGTTTACAGCTGTAGCCAATTTACGGATGAGTTCAGCCCTACAGACTGAAAGCAGGGAAGTGGTAGCTTTTAAGAGTTTTGTCAACATATTTCAGAATCAGGGTTTTTTTATTTTACAAAAAAAGAAAGGAATACTAATCGCCTTGTTTTCACTGGAAACTGCAGCAAACACACAAACCCCCTTTGGAATTTTATGCAACTGCAGCACTGAATGTGGCGTAATACCTTGGGCAGGCTGCATTAATTCCACAGGACTTATCATGGTTCAGCCTGCTTTTTGTCTCTTCTAGGAACGCTCACCTGCGAATTTAACGCTTCTAATGAGCGCTAAAGCTGTGTTCAAATGGAGCAAGATGGCCTTAGCCGCAATGGCTTAAAACAGCTCCCTCATAATAAATACACTAACACCACATAATCAAGCCACATGTACATTAATGTCTGCTTGAAAGCTCTTTATAAGTCCATGTGCAAGTAAAGTTGCATTAAAAATGTATCTAATGTATGCCTGTAGATGTCAAAGACAGTAAAGGTTAGTGGTAATAAAAGCCGCCTTTAAACAATATGCAGCCCCACCCAGCAAAACATACGTAAAGGTGGGACGATACAGTAGGTTCATGATAGGACACAAGATATTTGGTTCATCAGACAAAAAGGATATTTTGAAAAAACTATAACAGGACAAATAGGCATGCATTTATTTGACTTCGACAACAGTGCATGTACATTTTGAATGTTTTGTTGACCTATTTTAAGTAAAGTGAATATTTTAACCCAAGTACAACCTTTTCATGTTCATATAAGAACATACACCAAATAAAAGTTTAATAAAAGTTTTAATAATAAAGTTTTAGTAATAAAAGTTTTCCTTTTTAAAGTGAAAAACTGTAAAGTATCAACCCTGACGTGAAAATCCAATTCATGCCACTCTGAAGCGAGAGCTACACAGCTGTCGTATCTGTCGCTCTATCACCGTCAATATTGACCACTCAATAAAACCTGTTATGTCTCCATGCATAATATTTATATGTGGTGGGGCAACTCATGCCGACTCTCTCGTACCCTCATCTGGTGGGCTAGAGGCAGTAAAGGCATGGTGCTGCCCCCACAGGTCAGCAGAGGAAGTGTATGTGGACCATATGGTCTGTACGGTAGACATGTGGACTTACAAAAAACCCCAAAACATTCTTTTGTTTTAACATCGCGACATCTTGTCCCCAACCACCACCAAAACATGCTTCCTCATCATTCAGTGTGAGCCTGCGGCAGCTGCCTTTTCTCCTTAGGTTTGTGGTGGTCATTCACAGTACCTCACTGACCCTCACCGTTAGTAAATATGTTAAATGCTGCAGTGTCAGAACCTAAAATAATATATTCTGTGGAGTGATATGCCCCCTCTCCAGTTCCCTCACTTCAAGTGAGAAGTAGAGGCCGAGGTGCCAGAGCGAGCCTCTGAAAGAGGTGTTGGCATCCCATCCTGGAAATTTGCAGAGCGGAGAGAATTAACGGCTCCCCACTGGGCCAAACGGATGGGTGCTAGAGAAAATGACCTCTGAGAGGAGAGGAGTGGATGAGTTGGGTGGGTAACGGCGACAGTGGTGTGGGGCCGGTGTCCGCTGGGAGAAGCGCGGGGAGGGGGAATCGAAGCCAGGTCACCTTCTCAAGAGAGAGCAGCTGTGAACACTCGGCCCCAGGGAGGAGGGTCACATCGGAAAGCTCGGTGTCTTATATAAACCCAAGCCCGGATTCTCTCTCGCTGCCTTCACCCTGCACAGGTCTGCAATAACAAAGCCAATTAAGAAGCCCAGGAGAGGAGCTAACGCCGTCTCACAGTCACCTCTCTTTGACTTGGCAACCAGAATTACAGCTCAGGAGAGCACTTCTCAACAAAGAAATAAGAGAATACTGGCAATTACCAGACAATACCCACATTCCATTTTTGCCAATTCGCCGAGCCCCATGTGGTGACTCAAAGAGCCACGTTCATTTCCTCCCAGATTTCAGAGAATGTTAAAACAATGGACGCCAAGACGCAACAACAGGTGTTTAAACAATAACTAGCGAACGCGGCACAGGGTGGACTTTTTTGTAATCATTTGCCCACAGCGGGGCCAACTTATTTACTCTGCAGGGCATTTCAGGTGGCATTTGTTTCATCCAGACGTGACGCGAATTCAGATTCATCAGCGGTTGTGTTGTCAGCTCTGAAGTCCTCCGTTGTCCGGAACCATGCAGCAGCTTGCAGTAACCTTCTTTTAGGCGCTGCACCATCAGAATGATGGGCTGAAAAATCATTTCTGAGCTTTGTTACCGAAGCAGTGATTGATGTCCACGGGTTCAGGTCACAATAACGGCTGCCATTTAATGCGACATCCATTCTGCTCCGGTGATTGCCGTATTGTGGGGCCGAGCGCACCGAAGCAGGCCTGGATTTGTGCCGCGTCTGCGAGGAGCAGATGCAGCCGGGCTCAGATCCCTCTCACGGGTGGCCCAGCTTTGACTCTGCAGTGCTTCCCTGTAACTGTCATCTTGGAGATTTGAAATCCCTCCCCGATCGATTGCACTAAAAGCTCTAATCTGATTGTTAAAAAAGCTGATTTGACAAAGCTGTTATCAAACTGATTTAAGCACCAATCAATATTGCATTATGTGTCTTTTTTTCTCAGGGATGCAACTCTTCCAAGGACAGGTTGAGGAGCGTCTTTCTCCTCTGAAACCGCACGAATCCAGCACGATGCGGCTCACACAGCTGTAATTAAATCAAAACAGGCTCTCTCACAGGGTGCGATATCACGTTCATCAGGGCGGGGGAATAAAATCTATAACAACGTGGAATTTCTCAAGTGTGAAAATGAAAAACATGCCATTTCTTTGCTGATGTTTTAGCATTAATCGCATGTTTATTGAAATACGCTCGGAACCCTCCTCTGTGTTGGTGTGATTGTATTCCTCATGGTAGCCTAATGGCCCATGAAGAGTTGTGTAGTCCTTCTGAAAGGATCATTTGTCACAGAACAGGAACACACAGGGATGGCAAATTCAACCCGCTCGCCGTCGTCCATCTTTCGACGTCTTTCTCCATTCATTCTGCACACGCAGTCAACATTAGAGGGCAAATAAATTGATTGCCGGCAGCTGAAGACACTTATCTCCCAGCCAGTCAGCTTTGCACCGGAGACCCCAATACCAAAACTAGGAAGCGCTTCATTACACTGATGCTGAACAGTAAAAGAATAAAAAGAGAAAGACCACTGCAACAACACCAGCTAACTGTGATTCCAAACGCCACCAAACGGCATCGAACCAGTACAGAGCGACACACAATGATCAAGACCTCCAGGCAAAAGTGTGTTCATTAGTGGCAGCAATGCAGAATGAATAGAGCTACTTACTTATTCCACGGGCATCTTGGTAAAGACCGAGCAGGCAGGAAAAGGGCTAGCCTTAGCCGCATGCTTGCCTGGGTAGTGATGGCCAATTAAGCCCCTCTCTGATGAGCCATGCACAGGCCCAGCAAGCAATTAGGGGGCCGGGAGTCTCTCCTCATTACAGCCACTGACTATTGAACACTTTCCTGTGTAACACGTTTCTGTGGCGGTGAGATTCCGCAGATGCCCGTTAGATGTTGGTTTATATCATTCAAACTGAATAATGAGAGAGATCGTTCTGCAATCGGCATTTTTACGGCGCCGTTACTGCGGCGACGCAAAGCCTTTGAGGAGGGCCGTCCAGAAGCGGTTTGCGAGGGGACCGCTTCTTTGATTTGACGTTCTGTACTGTCTCTTTCAAGCGTGATTTGTCTGTATGATGCCCATAACCAGTGGAATTGAAAAACAGAAATAACAGAAGTGATATTGCCCTCTGCTCCTGCTATCGATTTATCGTAAGGCTGATGCAGTGCGTCAAAATGAAGCTCGGGGAGGGAGGGAATCGCGCCAAAGTGCACAGAACAGGGGTTGCAGAGGATCCCTAAACACAAAGGAAAGAGTACGTTAAATTCTGCTTTGTCCGGGTCAGGTCACACCCAGCTGCTGCTGCTGACTGATTCTCAAAACAAACACCCTGGGGTGCTTTTTTCAAAATTAAATATGCCGTAAAAAAACATTTATGATGCCAAGACACAAACTGACCAGATGCTGTTTGGGTAAAATAATGTGTATTGTGCGAAAACAGAGGCACAAACCAGCAACGTGACTCATTTTTAAGTGCTCTGTGTTTACACAGACTCCAAGAGTATTATAATTGTTTCTCTGAAGTCTGGAGGAAAACAGAGGGAATAAGAGGTGCATTAAAGAATAGTAGCGTCCGGTGGAAATGTGCAAAAAAATCACGCACCCCTGTTAAAGGCCTCGTGACAATGCACGCCTGCGTGATCCATGAGAGGACGCCCATTATGTCCATTAGGCAGCCAATTCTGCCAATCCCACTTTACCTTATACTCCCCATTTTCCCTGGTTAGCAATAGAGGCAGGTGGCGCTGAGCATGGCTGCCGCAGTTAAGAATAACAGTGAGGGATCGGCTCCGGTGGGCACCGAGGTCCACTAATAAGGAGATCATTGATGGATACTTATTACCCCGTTGTGGCCACTGCATGGGTCTGTTTGGAATCTTTATGGACGCTAGTTTATGACCAAGTGAGGTATAAAGGGAATACTGTTGAAATAAGAGAAAACCACAGAAATTTCTGCAACCAAGGCCAGAGATGTGAGCGGAGGCGCAATTTGACAAGGCCAGGAGGGGTAATATGAATTTAGGAGCCATATGTGAATGGAGGTCTGCTCCTCCATACCAGGAGGAGCATTAAAGGCTACAACAACCAAGTGCAGACTTCATCTTATTTTATTTACTGGCCTGCTGTGTGGGAGGTACCGGTTCCAATACTGACCAATGCGTCATTTCTGGATGTGGCTCAGTCTGAGTTATGGGGCTAAGGTGGGAGCTGGAGGGTTTTTGGTTCGAGTTGCAGTCCAACAACAGTGTTCTGGTAAACTTCAGGAGCACTGCCAAGGTGCCTTTGAGAAAGGCACTAATGCTCAAAGTGCTCTGTCAATGATTGCATGTGCAATCTTCTGTGTATGTTCACGTATAATAACATGCACTAAAAGGAATGTAATAACACGACTTTCTCCTCCCTGGAGAATAATAAATGATTTTTTTTCTTCTTCTACTATACTTTACAAAAAAAATGTTTTTAACATTTAAAGATAAGTAGTAAAATAACTTTGTTTTCCTGTTACACCACAAATGAGAGAAAACCTGAAATAATACTAACATGTACATAAAATAACAGCTCAGTGATCAGATAACAGTAATCCATCAAGCTGACAAGCACACCTGCGAAATTGTACACAATAAACAACTGCTGCTTATTTTAATTATTCCAACATGCAGTGCACCAGCTGTGGGAGCGTGCACTTTATCTGTCTGCACTTTAGCTACAGCCATGGGACAGAAGTCACAGCCGGCTGGTGAGGATCCAGTTTAAACTGGTCGAGTGACAGATGACAGTGGATTGACTTAATTTAGAGCGAGTGGGACTGTACTAATTTGCACATTCTGCTGTCATGTGACGAACACAGATTCAGTCGTGAATCATGGAAACAGAAGCAACTTGACAACAGAATTATCCAAATCAACATTTCAGCAGGACATTGGTGTTCTGTGACTTCTGTTAAAACAAACAGCATGACACTGCACTAAAACTGTTGCAAATTATTCAGCGAGTTATTGGAATATTTTGTTGATCTCAGCAAACGTATATATGTGTGAACCCTGTGTTGAATAGTAACAGAACCCTGCTTCGGTCCAACAGGGGCAGGACCGTGTCAGGCGAAACGAGCACAAGATTTATGGCCAGACGCAACTGGGCTCCAAAAATTTCTCTGCTGTTTCTATTTCAGATCCCCCAGAACAGGCTCAGAAGAGCACTGCAGAGCTATGTTTCAGCTGAGCCACCGACTGGAAAAACCTACAGAAATGCCCAAAAGGGTGCTCAAAGTATGGCAACATAAGGAAACAGCTGGTGGAAGTGTGCTAACGTTAATCAAGACACCTTCCCTGAAACCCCCGCTCCACTCATTAAAACAGCAATTAGCCCCAGAGTTAATAAATCTGAGGTCTGTGTTTTCAACAGAGCTCACATAGTTGACTAAATTATTAGTCTGGAGAGCGCACAGTTACATGCAGTGTGATTAGACCAGGAAAAAGGTTCTCATTCTCATTTCAAAAAGAAATGGCGCATGCAGCTTTCATCGAGTTTGCAGCCGTAATGTTTGTATTCATATCGGATTTATTAGACAGAATCTCATTAGGGCTTCAGTTGTGGGGGCCAGTCCTGGAACTGGCCGCCAGATGCACCCTGCCAGTGAGGGAGGGCTCATAAGAGCAGTTCAGAGGTGGGATTGCCCAGACATTTATAATCACATAAAATAAAATGATGACTAAATGACCTAAATGAGCGACTGGAAAGACACAACAGTGTAACAAAAGTCGTGGGTTTTTGCCATCTTAATCAAACTGTCAGTCTTGGGGATGGAATTCATTTGCTTTTTAATCAGAATTGATTATTTTCCATGAATGTGATGTACTCTTTCATTAGAATCCAATCTACATTCTGTTCAAAGCTCCTTTCCTGACAAATACTGGACTCCATTAATAACCCAGCTTTATTATTTATATGACTTTTTTTTTTTAATATAAATGTGAGAACAGAGAGCAGAACACGTCTCGGAGGCTGAAACCGCATCGCATCTGCGTCTGTGGATGCGCCCCTTACCCCCTGGGGAGCTTCTAAATCCAACCATGCTTGATATAAACAGATTTAACAAGGAGGAAACCAACAACGACACAACATTTGAGTATCAAACTGGCAGTAATAGTTATCATTTCCTGCTCTGAATGAAAATCATGATCAATTACTGCTACGTGTGTGTGCACGTGTGTGTGTGTGTGTTTGAGGGCTTACAACCTCTGACCAAATTTTATTTTAGCAAGACTTTTCCTGAAACAGCATCTGTTTCAGTTGATTACAAGTGTCTGTTTTCAGCAACCAGTGTCTCCTATTTTTAGCTGTCATGGATCTGGCTGTCGCGGCGGCCGTTAGGAGGGTAGCCGCTCCTGTTTTTGAGGAGGATTCGTGGTTTTATGCATGCAGGTAAAGTTTCTCTTTAGTGAAGCTGAGGTTTCGATGCATCTCTCATAATGAATCTTCCAGTGCCAGCAGAGCGTAACGATCCTACCTGACAGAAACACCACGCTGTAAAAACTAAAAACAAAAAACCCCCGCACAGTTCTTGCGTGGCTCGTACTAGAAGCTGGTCCCTGCCGCAGATCTTCAGTGCAGACATTTCAGAGAAGACGTTTCAACATCAGAGATGTTTCTATTCCCTCCCTCCCTCCCTCCCTCAGGTTAAACAGATTCTGCTCCGGGGATTCAAAGCGGGCCGGAATATTCAGCAGCAAACTGAAGTATAAAGTCAGATAAGGCCGCGACCTGGTGTGTTTGATACGCTTCACGCCCGCTCGGTTCTCCCGCTCCTATCACTTAAAGGCGGCGTGCCAATGAGGGATAATTACCATTCACCTCAGAGGCAAATAACAAAGCAGAAGGCAACACGTCAAAGCGGCCCGGCTCTCAATGATCCCTGCAACGATCTACACTCCCTTTATTCTCCGCCGCTCGGTTGCAGATGAGCGCTCGCCTTCTCCATTGTCATTGGGGTGTCATCGGACGCCTTACTGCACTTAGCCACTGGCGCAGGGCCGTGACTAAACGTGCGAGGTGACATCCGGATCCTGGTGATTTTTAGATTTACATCCTATTAGACAGCTTGATCGTTTCCACCTGCCCCGTGCACCGGCTCACCCGGCTCCTGCTCCAGCCATCTGCAGGGGCCAGATTGAGGCTCATTGAGTGAAACTAGACGGTGATGAACAAAGTAGACGTGTTCCTGGCGTACGATTCTGGTGGCCCTCTCCCGTCGGACCTCATATCACCCTTTCATTTCCAGCCTCCTCCTCCACCGTGAAGCTCTGCCTTTAATCTGCCGGTGACAGAACTCCACGGGATATTCATAAGGGACAACTTCATAAATAGCTTCTCAAAAGTTTGCTTCCTTTCAAACATCTGAACGTGACCTCAGTATGAAGAGCATTTCTTCGCTGACTAAATGCTGGTCTCCAGAAAACAAAGCTATCTGGAGGAGCTAAACTGAATCATAAATATTCTGATGTGGGCTGTGATGTAAATTAAATAAACAACAGGATCAGATAAAAGCACGATTTGTAGCCGTGCTCTCCATCTTATGATCCAACAGTTCAATACACTTGATTTAAACACCAAATGCCTCCTGCACTGGCAGGTTTGGGCCGTAATTTGCATGCTTCTGTGAATAATCTTGCCAGAGCGGAAGCACAGCTTGCACCGAAATCTTCAAGGCAGATTAAAACAGAAACAATTTTCTCCTCAACACCTCCAGAAGCTGGTGTACTCTGAGCAGTCAGTGGTGAAACACACTGTTCTGCTCCCTGTTTTACAGATGTTAACCGAGTAGAGGGTTTTTTCTTCCCCTGGTAAGTGGGGTTGTTTTCAGCTGCTCTTTTCTTGAATTTTCTGTGCATGAAAAAACTTCAAAAGACTTTTTTTGATCAAGAAATACTTTAAAATGCTCCGTTCCTTTTATTCCTCCAAGGTCAGGTGTAATTATATCACTTTACTTTTAAAATTAAGGGGAAAAAAGTTGATAATTCGCACAGATTGACCATTTTAAGTAAGGAACCTCTGGTCCGTTTCATCTTTTTTGGCATATTATGAGGTTTTGAAAAAGAAACTACAAATAATTATTCAGGGAAAAAAAAGATTAATTAGAGTCGCCTCATTTCTGGCTAAGGTCAACGCACGTTTCCTGATCCCTGCTCACGTCGAGTGAGCTAATGTCAGGCGATCAGTGCTGCCCCCACTCCTGGATGAAAGAGGGTCTTCGTAGGTGGGTGGCCTGGACGTTATGTGTGTGGGGGGTATGATGATTGATGGCTGATGCCAAACATCCTAGAACCCCTGGCCAGGCGTATCCCCCACGACTTGAGCTGTTTTTACAACCCATGAGGAGCCAGTCAGTCATCTGCTGTACCAACAGTCAATTTAAAAGGAAGGAATGTAGAGTTTAATTACTGGAGTGGTCAGGCTGCAGGTTGCTTTATAAATAAAGTTGAAGGGACTTTAAATACCACCAAGGCCACCATTTTCCCACGAGCAGACGTGAACCATCTCCACATCTAGGGGGCATTGGGAAAGTGTCTCTCATTGGGAAAGTGTCTCTCATTGGGAAAGTGTCTCTCATTGAATGCTACATCAGAAGGTGAAGATGAGATAACACATATAAAAACGGGCTTCCTCTGTCAACACGCTGATGCTCATGTTATCAAATGCACGCTCTTAACCTGATGCTCCGCTGCTGAAATGTGCCCCCTTCCACTCTGCAGTGAGCACCTTCATTAGGAGGTTAATTAAAAAACATGACTTTATTCTGAGGCAATTAACTATACTTCTGTTTCATGCCATTCACTCTCTCCAACCGAGTGAACACAGTTTGTCTAATTACATCAAACCGTTACAGCGAATGGTAAACATGAGGTCAGCAAAGTACAGTTTTGCTTTTAAAAAAAAAAGGAAAAAAGAAACCACTTGACATTGTTAGGCCAGAGTTTTGATATAATCCACTCCTGACTCTTCCTGTTCGATGTCATTCCGCTCTCAGCGTTTCAGAGTTTACTGGACGGCCGCGGCCGTTTTCAATAAACGCACACTTGAAATAATTCCAGCAGCTCAGTGGGTTCTATTCCCAGGTCTCTGTGCAGGAGCATCATGGTTCACAAGATCTGTGTAAATGTTTGTGCACAGAGGCTGAGCTGGACCATTTTCATAACTGTGATTTACGATGCTGAATTTACTACCTATTGAGTCCAATTACGTTCAGCGCCAGGAGTGCACAAACAAACCCTCAGAAAGCAGCAATGTTGTGCTCTGGATAATATGAACGTGTGGCAATAAAGTGAGTCAGATGAGCTGTATATGGATACTATAAATGTTGGAATAAGCGTCGTTTTCTGTGATCGCCCAGTCCTCTGTTAAATAAACTTCTCAAGCGCCTGCAAGAAATGCACACAATCAGGTACATCTGCGCATTAGTATAATGCATGCAGCATTCTTCCTGGTGGATGTAGCTCAGCACCATTGATCAGCACTGACTCTAATGCAGTGGAAAAGCAACCATGGCAGATTTTTTAAAGCAATTTCAGCGAAAGGTTGAATTACAGATTCTTTCGGAGATGACAGGGGAGGGAATCTGACAACGTGGCTTATTAGAGCTGTGAAACATTTAATTATCAATGTCTGTGCTCTCTACACCTGAGCCTATTGCTCCCGCTGTTGTGTAGAAGCTACAGGCCATCTGTTTCTAATTTTAGCAGCATCGTTAAGATCAGGGTATGAGTTTAAACACATTCAAAAAAAAATTAGACTTGCATTGAAAAGAAAAGCCTCCAAAATGTCTTAATCCTGCAAGAATCCAGAAAAGGGATCAATTCAACTTTACTGGAGCAAAATTCATTAATGGAAGGGAAGAAAGTCACCAAAGAAAGTGAAGTGAAATCACTGAAGTACTTAATGAAGAAAAAAGGTTAATCACTGTTGTGTTGACAATAATGCACTTTAGCAAAAATAGGTTATTCTCTCTTTTCCCATCCAGACAATTGTAAACCCCTTATTGGCGTGTTAATAAATAAGGATACAGGTCTAAACTAACATTAAAAAACAAGAGAGAAATGTAATCTTCATAAATGCGCAGGACTGAGGCAATGCTGGCAGATTCCATGCAGCTGCCCAAGCAGAAGTGAGAGATTTATGCTAAACATGCGCTGACTGACAAAGAAACGTCTTCGCGGGACTCTGCAGGAGCTCGGCCTAAATCCTTCTCATAAATTTTATATTAATGCCAGAGGTAACCAAGGTTGTTTTTCCTAGTATTTCTCCAGCTCTATTAAACACACCTAAGAGATTTCATCATTCTCCCATTTCTTCATCTAACTATCACTGCTGAATTGCAGCAACTTGTAGATACGAGTATTTTTAGTCCTTGTCGAGAGATGTGATGGCGGCACTTTACCATTATGCTCGACTGGTTTAAAGATTTAAAAAAGAAGAAGAAGAAAGAGAAAGGTAACAGACTAACCTTCCTCTGCACCTGTAGGCGACATAACCTTGCCATTTTCTGGAGATAATAAGGGGAAGCTGTCTGAGTTGGGAGGGGGAGAAGCAATCATTTTCAGATCTCACATACCACTCGGATAGTTTATTCCTCAGGAACCACGATTCAACTGATAACGAGTGCGGAAACCTTCTTTTCTCAGGGAAATGTGAGCGTTCCTGCCGATGTGTTTGCTGGACAGAAAGAAAGAAATAAAATGCAGGTTTGCAGTTTATTAGCGAGCAGGTGAAACCAGACTCGCTCTATAGCTTTCTGCATGGCTGGCCTATTTTAAGATGTAGAGATCCTTCAAATACCAGTTGAACCCAGTAAAACCCAAAGCAACAGAGTGCAGACACTGCCATCTCATATTGTGGCTACCATGGAAACCAAGCCTTATTTTCAGTATCAATATATTGCAAAATTAGCCGAGCGGAAGCAGTGAAATAGTCAGCTAAATATATTCTTGCCGCGCTTATTAGCGTCACGCGAGTCCATGTTTACAGATTAATTCTGCTTCCTTTGGCGGAGGGATACCGTTTCCATTATTGTTCTGGCAAACAACAGCAAGTCACTTTGTAGGAGAAACATTTCTCTCGGCCTGAGGTGCACGCACCCAAAAAATACACCAAGAAGAAGAAGAAAAAAAAAAAAAAAGCTCCAGTTTCGAAGTGCGAGAAACCTCCTCAGTCAAAATGGTGGCGCTTGTTTTGCACACAAACGAGAAGACGGCGTCAGACAGGAGCTACGGCGGCGGTTTGATCCCCGTTTGAGCTCCACTTTCCAATCGCTCGTCACCGTGATGTAAGAGCAAGTCTGGCGTTTAACAGCCAAGACGAGCAGTTGTGGAGGAAGCTGAGGAGAAGGAGACAGTCACTCCATTCTGGATGGTCCCCGCTTCGCCAAAAACATGTCAACAGTACAAAAACACAATTAAAAAGAAAGCGAAGGCTCTGGAGAGCGCCGTCTGGTTGTTTATCTGCATCCTGGTGTAAAGAATTAAAATCCTTAGCTGATAAGACATCAGTCCTCCTCAGTGGGCTGCGTAAATAAATCTGATTAGGGGCAGAACCGTTTCCTCTTTAGAATTGCCTTATCTGCTCATCACATCCCTTAGCACCAGATAACCGGCAAAGTGTTTGGTGCAAGGTGGGGGCCCATCCTGCACCCCTCTTAGATTGACAAACAAACTGACTTTTTATGTCATCAGTCACTCCTCCAGTATCAAAATACCAAACCTGATTAAAATATCTACACAACCTTAAATCTCTCTAGTCTGTGTTTGGTCACCTTTTGCCTGGAGTTTTGTCTGAACAAAAGACAGGAAACTATTGAATGTGTGTGATTCAAGGCTACGCTTGATAGTGATGCATGATAAGACTGTTTGAGCTCACGGGGATAATCTGCTCTTGATGGTCCAGACCGATAAGTTTAGCGATAATGTTTTATTCTTAAGACCAAATTCCTGCCCTCACAATATGAAGCAATTAACACGATCGCAGCGACCCGTTAAGCTAACGATGCAGCAGGACCATCGCGCCACCCAACTAAAATACGTAGTAGATGGCTAAACGCCTAAATGTGTACATATAAACATATGTGCCACTTTTTCTATTCCTTCAACGTTGGATGATGATAAACTGGGATTTATTGGGCCCATTTTTTGATTGTGATTAATTGTGACAAATTCATTGCTGCCCTGTGATTAATCGGCTTAACAATCTTTGATGTCTCTAATTAAAACTTGGGATATCATGGCCAATGTATGCCCCCCCCCCGGCATCTTTGCTAAATGTTGAATGTCACAGCGCCACCTAGAGCACAATTATTAGACATGTTTACGCCTTAAATGAATTCACAAGAAGTGTTCCAGTCTGAATGAAACGGATCACAAAACTGATAATCAGACATGGCGACGTCAAAACGCCTTTTGATGATGCGCATAATTGCTAGGAATTTCCCCATTTGTGTATCTAAGAGAATTCCAATGATATGTGTTCATTCCTACTGAGTATAATTTCAATACATCCAGAGCTTCTGAATATTTCATGCAGCCAGGAAGAGAAAACAGGCTCCGCACAGATTTGGATAAATGAGATAATGTGATGCCGAGCTGCGCGAGGCTTTTTCCACAACATAGTTTTCATTCATACTCAACAAATCCTACCGTTTGTTTTCCCATTGTAATGTCTCACAATCCCTTTTGACCAAAACAGATTTGCAGTTCCTTAGATCTGCTTATGCATTAAAGAGATTTCAAACGCAGTGCTGGGTTCACTTGGTGCAACCTCAGTCAGTCCTGGCAGACACCAAACCGAACGCACATGGCAGAAGCCGCGTTGGGCGCGCCCGTGGCAGCGGAGGCACGGCAACACAGCGCCGCCTTAAAACACGCCAGATAAAAGACTCATTCGGGCCCATTCTGCTCGGGGAACGCTTATCTCTCATTCCTACGGTCAAAAGAGGCGCAGAGTCCGATAAGATAGCAGGAGGTGGGGGGGAGGAGGAAAACACAGCCTGTACAGCCCCTCTGAAAATGAGTTGTGGTCTGGATCCTTGAAGATGGGGTCACATCTCTCGCCGCCATTTGCCTATAGCGGGGAGAACATTCACGGCCACGGCGCGGGTAAGTAAAGGGGGGAATTAAAGCAATGAAAAGGCAGAAGTCAGGCTTATCTGGGAACAAACAGCTCCTATTTCACACAAGAAAACCTGCGATAAAATACCGACACATCAGCAGGGACGATAAAAGCGAATCAGCGCGGATGTACGAAACGTTAAAATGCTGCGCTAATCTGCTTAGAAATGTTTGCTGACAGAGGAACAGAAAAAAAAGGGTTTTTTTCTGGCATTACTATAAATAAAAGGAACAAAAATGGCACTTGTGTTTTGAACGATGATAGGACTGTGGGTTATGTGGAGGTACAGATTTAGTCACGCGGTGAGATCACAATCGCCTAATGAACGACATCAAAACAATCAAAGAGATTAAAGACGGAGGCCTCTAATATGGATCCTACTGAAAATGGGCTGAAATCAATAAACATCAATGGCGAGTTTTCAGAGGGACACAGAGCTTAATTCTGTGCTTTTCAAGTCACTTTCTTGATCTTAATGAAAGAAGACGGCGGAGTTGTTTATAGATTTTAGAACGACAGAGACAACAATCCCTCCATCTATGATCAGAGGTGAATTTGCTGAGTGGATCCCAACTTAGACATACGCTGAAGCGGAGTTTCATAATCAGTTAAAACACAATCAGTGCTTATTTCTCATAAACTGTGACACTCGAATGTTTTCTCTTGGAATATTGAATCATTTATCCTGCTCCCTCTCTCTCTTTATGTAGTTTGGTTTACATCTGCCCTGGAGTATGTTCTGAGTTTTGGGCGCCCGCGTATCTCTGGAAACACGTACAGTATATTTGAGATGAAGCCCAACTGCAGATGCCGACGACGCGCTGCTGACGCTCCCGCCCCTATACACCTCGTTTCAAGTTTGCTTGAGGTCAAACGCAAGATTTGTGCCAATAACATGAAATGGCGAGCATTAAAATATAGCTGAGTCAATCTGCTGCTACAGTGCTATAGAATGTGGGAGGGAGCCTACACCCAATCCGCCTGTGATACATGTCAAACAGTATGTACTAAATGTACATGTGAAGGTGAATTTAATGGATGCATTAGTGGGCTACATGGAGGTTGGAAAAAAATGAGGATGGACAAATCAGACATTTAGAACAGGTCCAAAAGGGCATATTATATATAGTAAGTATTTTCCTATGCTCTATATATATATATATATATATATATATATATATATATATATATATATATATATTCAGTATATACATTACCTTTAAAAGTGACTCCTATCATCTGTCTTCCTGTTTAAAGGTGTGACTTTTCCCAGAGAACCGTCACACATCACCCTCCAGGAATAGCCTTTAGTTGGCCTTGATGACGAGCAGTTTTGAACTCACGGAGTTCTGGTTGCCACCCTGTTGACAGCAGAACTTTTGCCTAGCATATAGTTAAACATATGCGCTGGTTAGCGCCATTGCCAAATAGCAGGAAAGCTGCCTCCAGGTGATCCAGTCTTCCAAAATGGAGCAGTTAGTCTGATTGGAAGCTGGAAATTGCCGCCAGGTGTGTGAGTCAGTTGTGGGTGTATTTCTTCTTCTCACCCAGTGACTGCTGAAATAGGGTCCAGTACTTCTTCTCTTTGGACAATATCTGCATGGCGGGCCATAAAGTGAGATGTGAGATGGCGAATTTGACGTGTCTTGAGATGTGTATACATAACACCGAGCCACATATTAGCGCTGCCACGCCACACGTGATAAATGGCACTAATGTAAATGACTGTGCTGAGAAAGTGAATCGGTTGCACCTGTGAGCCCGCAGTTATTTGTTCTGTGATAGCTGTAGGCATAATAAATAATAGCTACCCTGCGTAAGGAGAGCCGATTTGTTTTGCCCTTGTGTTGCATTATCAGGCCGACCTGTCAAAGCTGAATCACAGGGAGGTTTATTGGATTCAAAGTCCCAGTTTTCCGCCTCCACCTGCTGTCTTTGACCAGCATTTCCTGTCTGGGAGCGACCACGCTTTCCTCTCCAGTGTCTCGTGCTCATAAAAACCATTGCTGTGATGGACAAGATGCAAATAAAATGTGACAATCTTTAATGTAATAAAAATCTTTTTCGTGGAGCCAACACATCAAAGTGGCCCATGAATTTGCGCCACTCTGCCAAAGCCTACATTAGAAGTTTTACCTCTGTCCTCAGGGTTGGTGAAAATGCACAAAACTGTAATTTATAACACTGAAGTCATTCACCCAGACATGTGTGAAGTAGACAAATTTCTAAGAGATGATTGAGAGTGAAGAGAATTATTATATCTTGTTAGCATCTTTTATCTTGTTAGCATGTGTTATACTATATGTTTTTGTTTTCTGTTACAGTTAGTTTAGAAGTTAGGGATAGAATATAATCTTTAGTAGAAATAAACATAAGCAAGTCAGTTGACCCTTCCTTGACATGAATGTTGTTTGGACGGTTGGGGCCAGGAGGAGACAGTCAGACGGAAAGTGGTAGACGCCCATCGTAAAATGTGACAGAATAGTTTACTGGTGTTGATAAGTTCCTCGGCAGGAAAATGACCTCAGACCTGGACATCTGGGAAGATAATGGAGAAGAAGGACCGCACCAACACCAAAGGAGGCTGGAAGAAGAAGATGGGGTCATCCAAGAAGAAGGACTGGATTGGACTGAATTAGCATCAATAATTTACATATGTTTTTCTATAAAAGACTGGGTCAAGGGATAGTTAGGTTGTCAGACTTCATGCCCTGACAATTGATTCTGTTGTTGCTAGGGTTATGAACTGGCCCAGAGCTCTGTATATTTGTATCTTGAATTGATTCTATTTGCTAAATACATTTTGAAATTGGCATTTGTTTATTTGAAGTCTTCATTTAAAGAACACGCGGATTGGCAGTGACACACGAGAGGTATTGCGATCCAACAAGAGTAAAGTTTTTCAGTCAGTGCACCAGAATGCTGAGCTTTTCTTTTGCATCTTAATTAATGTTAATCATATGCCCACAAGCTGTCAGGGATTGGTTGCTACGTAACTGGACGTCATTTTTCCTGGCGTTTTGACCTCCCTATCTACGATTCTTATTGGCAGATTGCAGGAATAAGGCAGAAAACCTCCGCCGTGTTGTTTTACCACACATTTCATCATGTGTCAAAATAAATAAAAACACCATATGGGGATGCTAAGAGGGTCACAACAAGGTCTCCATTTCAACTTCGCAACACCATTGGTGCTCAGTCAAGATAGCACATAAGCAAACAAAGGGAATAAAAGATTCCATTTCCCGTCCTCCATTGGATGGTCTCCAATGGAGATGACGTGGAATCTCTTTTTCCACTCGGACAGTGTCAAAGAACAAGGTTAGTGTCCTCAACTGGAACCAGAGGGCTCCAGTCAAAGAAACAAGAAGTATTCAGACAGCATTGTATGCACGCTGCTGCCCAGATCGCCCATGGCAACAACGGGAATATGAATACTTTAACGGCAGAAGGGCAGTAAGATTCTTTCCTCGGCGATGGAGGCTGCGGTGACATATCACAGGTAAGCTGCTTAACTCCACCTCTGGAAAGTTGGACTAGAGAGTGAGGGATAATTCAATAAAGTGCAGCTGTTGGAAAGATCAGGCCTTCTGGTGCTGCTCCCCACCCCCCAACGCAAAGCCGTGACACCGTCTGAAATCTACAATGACAAAACTGACAGCTGTTGACTGGGGACGTGGCATTGAGGAGAATCAGGTCCCGGCGCACATACTCATCCCAGCGCTCCCGTATCATCGCAGTGACAGGACTCGGGAGCCAAGGACTGACACGGGGACGGCGAGGGGTGGGGGGCACTAATGTATCATTCAGCAGAGCTAAGCACCCTGCCTCCACTGCAGTATGAAAACATAACTGTAATGAAAAAGCTATTGATCGCCGTTGCTTTCCCTTTAGACAAATTGCACTGTTTTCTCTGCCATCCAGTTGTTTGGACAGCGAGGATGAAACCCCCTGGAGACATCATCGTTGGTGTTCCATCACGATGGGCAGACCCTGTGTCAACTTTTGCTGAACACAGATCAAAAAAAAAAAAAAAGATTTAAACTGACAGATAAAAAAATATTAAACTCAAACACCTCCGCTGTAGCTAAAGACCAAAGCTAATCAGAATAACAAAGCTAACTGTAATCTGAAAGACATGATAAGATAATGAGCACAGTCTGAACTGTGCCGCGCCATTTCAAACCCTGTCTCGTCAGGTTCGTCCAGAATCTTGGAAAATCCACCCAAATCATTATGGGGGGGGATTGACGTTAGTGAGAGAAGCCATTTTTCCTTTGATCTAGCAGCAGCCCTGCACCAGTGTCCTTGAAGACGCAGCTGTGGGGGAGCTGCTACTGGCTGCACCCCCTGCGCGTTTGGCGCTTCGCTGAAATGCAAACATTCGGCTCGCTGAGGAAAAAAACGATTTAGGAAGAGACACGCACCGAATCCTGGTTACAGCAGCAGGATTCGACCCCTGCTTGGTCCACCCTCCGGGTCTCAGAAGCCCCCGGGAGCTCCAAGATGACAACATTCAGAAATTATCTCTGATATCACCGTTATCAGCAGGCATTAGGGAACTGACAGACAAATAAAAACTATTTGGAACTACTGCGGCATGGTCGGATGTGTGGTCCCAAAGGAGGCTTTTGCAGAGCCAACATGCATGAAGTGACAAGACAGACAGCGGGAGCAGATAACCATCGCAGCCCTGTGCAGTCCTCCCGCATTGCCAAATTAAAGATGGGGAGATAGCACAGATGCAATCTCTGCATGGGATCTCATCCCCGAGTGAAGCGGAGGAACTCGGAGGAAATAGATCAGGAAGCGCAGGGGTCAAGGGGTTTGTTTGATGAAGTCATAAGTGGCGCTGCTTTTTTTGGTGCCGCTCTCAGGTGGCTGAAACCCACATGAGCAGATCGTGGACTGTTTATTGCTGTAATGTGGCTCACCAGCACCCTGAGGCATTAAGAAAGTCTGGATCATGTGCTGTTGATGGCCATATGGAGGTTCAACATGTCCAAGTGTGAAAAAACAAAACTAATTAGAATAAAGAAACGTGACACCAGATGCACCAATAAACACTGAAGATATGACCAGCAATTATTGGTGCATATACTGTCCTTCTTCTGTACTAATTTTGCACCACCAACATGAGTGATAGCAACACTGAACATGCAACAGTTGCTGTTTAACAGCCCCCCCCCCCCCCCCCCCCCCCAAAAAAGGCAAAACTCTGCCAACTGGGGTGAAAACTTACAGCAGAAACCTCAAGTTCTACCGCTGTGCAACCAACTGTTCATGGTGAATAACAAAATCTGTGGGTGGCAACTGTGTGAACAACCCTGTTGCTATAAAAATACCATGAACACGACTTTGAACTGACTGAGGAGGAGCTTAAAACTTTTCCCTGTGCGGAGGCATTTAGATCTTTACATGAAGGAGCACTAAGGTGTGATGGAGAAATAGACACCCTTACACAACGCGCGCTGTGAAAAGAAACACAGAAAAACACAACACCAGCTTATATTTTCTCTGTTAAATGTCGTGACCGTGGACAAATAAAGCTGAAATTCATGTGTATTTATGCGAGCTGATGGGCGGAGCCTTCACAGAGATGAACTGTAGTGCTTCGTCTAAGTATGAAGTCTTGGTAATACCACCATCCAAATGCGAGGACGAATTGGCACTGGGCTTTGTTGGTAATAATGGATATTCCGGGTGGAATTAAGTAGGGTATTAGAGCTAAACCTGCAGAGGGAAACGCAGACACATGGGTTGGCATGCTGTGAACCAGGAAACAGCATGGGAGGGATAATGCTCTGCCTCTGATGCAAAAGAATAATAAAAAAATGACGCACAGGTCAAATTCTTGAGAGTTCTTCGCTTTTGTCATTTTTATCTAATTAATTAACTTAATTCAGACAGGACTATTTGCGTGTCCAGCCTGGAAAAGAGGCCGTTTCTCCACGCTGGGCGGGCTCGTTCCTGCAGCGCACGTGTTTTGACTCCGAGTGTCATGGAGACGGAGATTTAGTGTGACAACGCTGATGCCAAGTGTTGCACTCCTGCAAGGCTCTGCAGAAACATGGCATATTTGCTTTTGTACGCGGTCTCTGGGATCAATTTTGGAGAAACAGCCGTGGAGATAAAACAGGAGGAAATGACTTAAGCGGAACATTAGTTGACCTTGGAGGGAAACAATGCTTAAGTGAAGAGCTGAGGCTGAGTGCGATCTTGGGAGGTACATTTTTTCTTGTTGGTTTAAAGCAGTTTACCAGCCCAATCATGAGTAACAGCAATTAAATTCAACTAGTTCTAGATCCCAGCTATAATCATTGACAATGTTTACCAGTAGGTTTGGGAGAGAAGCAACGTGGAAGCCCAATTTTCTGACACTGTGACTGTCCCTGAACGTAGCTTCAGCCCATCTGTAAAACAGACAGGTCACATTTGCCTAACAACGGCTCTGCAACGTCAGGACTGTATCACATCGAGCCACTCGTCCTGCTGCTTTACTCATTTCACCCACGGGAAGACGAGAAGAAAGCATCATTAGACTGATTACTGGAAGGATACAGCGAATTTGCACAAAATCAAAATTAATGCAGAAGCCAGAGATTATCAGCAGAAATATTGAGCCATGCTAATTTCTATTCCACAGCCCAAGGAAAATTAGAGATGACTACTTTTGTTGTAATTCTGAACGAGGGCTTTGTTTTGCTAACATGCTCACCTTTCAAAATTTAACCTTGTGAATAAACCAACGCACCAAAGGGAAAGCATCAAGCATTAATGTTTGATGTCTTGCCCTTTTAGTTGCTCAATTTTGAGAGTTTTTCAAGCGCAGCTAATGTGCACGTGTATGTGTGTGTGAGGCTAAGCATGTGTCTTCAGCGCAATTCATATGACACTTTTCTCCTGCTCTGGTTGAAGAAACTGCCAGCTTAGCTTGGAGCACATCGCCCTATAATTGTTCCTTGGTTCATATCTGTCATGACACTTCTATAGGTCTACAACCGCTGTCACAATCCACAGCCTACAGCCCAAATGGGGTCGCTCTATTCCTCCCTCAGTATCTCACACGACCAGCCTTTGTTCCTTATAGCACAATCTGGAGATGCCATTAGTGGGAAGGAGACAGTGATGTTCAGTGACAGCCAACGACTCTTCTGGTCAGAACGCGCCCTAGAGTCATCAAAGTGTCACACGCGCCCCCGCCCTGACCGAGCGCAGGCTCGGCTCCCCAAGTTCACCTTTGTTCTAGCTAACAGAGAAGCGGCAAGCTAATTGTGTGACAGAGGTCGGGGTGGGCAGCACCCATGACAGTCCGTGTGCAGCGTGTCCGTGCACGCGCTGTACAGCAGCCCGGCCTTCTTGTCAAAACACGCAGCTGGAGAATCTGGAACAACAAAAAAAATTAGGCGGGAGTGGGAGGCTGGCATTTTGCTGTAAGTGGCAGTTTTTGTCTCGACGTTCGTGACTATTGTCATCACATTTAAGGCTGCGTTCAAAAAACATGCAGAAACTGTGCAAGCGGCTGGGATTGGATGATAACAGGGACGCTACACGGCCTGTTCAGAGCTGATAACTTAGACTCGTGTAAATCAAACACTTTCCATCCTTTAAAATCATTTGAGCAGTTGGGCATCATATGCTGAGAGGAGAGAAGAAGAATCCGGAGCAGAGAAGTATCATGCCTTCGTGTCCAAAAAGGAAATGCTGCAGATTTGTCAAAAATCTTTCATGTGCGATGATTTCGCTGCGACTCAGCACAATCATGTTTATGCTCCAAATTAAAGGCAACCACAGACTTGCCAACTCTTCCCATCCATCAAAGACGTTACAGCCATTTTCCTGCTTCAGTTTCGGCAGAATAAAGTAATAAAGGGGACACCAGCTTGTGGTCCATTTGTGGAGACAACAGCACAAATCCTTCTATAGACACTAAAAGGGTTGGTTGGCAGCTTCGGACTTGTGGGACCGCGGGCGATTTGCACCCGGCTGTGGAGGCTCTATACATCAGAGCTGGCTTAACGCAAAATGGCAGTGTGTTACAGAGGCACGGATAATACTCCAGATTGGTTTTGGTGATTTTTTTGCAGGAATAAAGATATTACTTGTGGAAATGTTAATAATTCACTATGGGAGGTGTGGCTTCATGTTTCCATCTGTAGAGAACAAAGGTACCGATAAAAAAGAAAAAACAAACGGAACCTTCATATTTCACAATTTTATCTTCATGAGTGGAGAGACACTCACTTCAGCAGACATCAGAGCAAGTCTAACAATTAAAACTCAGACTTGAAGACTTCTGCTGGGGGGATGGGGGGGTTGTACAAAGATTAAAGAGTGTGTAACAAATGATGCTCTTAAAAACTCTCACGTGGGGGAAACAAACATAATGCATCTAATTTAGCAGTGGCATTTTCAGCAACGATTCCCTCCCCATCCCAGACGATTATTTAATTGCCGCCTTTGTGAAAATGTCACAACGGAACCATTGGACGTGCATGCCGCAAAGCAAGAAATTAGAAAGCAAGCCAAACTGCTTTTGGCTTAGGAACGAGCCTCCCTTAAAACAATCTGTCCAAGTTCTAAATCAGGCAATTTACACACCAGAAATATCCTTTTAAGCTGCCAACTCTGGCCTGCAATATTTTGTGGTTTGGCACTTCCGTCACACATTAAGGGAGAGATAAAGGAACACAGTCTGTATTCCTGACAGGAGAAGAAATACGATTATTCACGCAGCAGAAGTCAAACAGCTGCGGCGATATCAGAGGTTAATCAACCGGGCTCGGGACATCAATTCTGCTGTTTTAAAGGTGGAGGAGTAAAGGAACCCCTCTACTGCAGGGAAGAACTTCTGGTGCGCTTCCATGACAACAGTCCAATTGACTGGCCAAACAGCAGAAACATGCAGTGGCAAACACAAAGGGTTCAAAAAGAGGAGCCAAATCCTCCTTCATGGTCAAACACGCCACCGAGACAGAGACACGGGCCTGGCTACAGCTAAAAACCAGAGTGGGCCTTGAGTTCATGAACAAGACAGAGTTTAACCCGGTCTGGATGGAGTTTCTGTCAGCTTCATCTGCTCCTGCCACTATATTTGTTTGCTCCTCTTCCATTTGTTAAGTCAGCTGTTGTCATGGAAGCGTACCAAGGTCCCCATCTCCCACTCAATGCCTGACGCCCAGTCCCGTTCTATTGTGTAATCTCCCATCTGGCACCTGATGAAGTGACAAGGTAAACAACAGTTTGCTCAACTACGGTGGTTTGCGTTCTTCCTCACTTGTGAAGCCCCACCACTCACCGCCCAAGTGCTCCAATTCATAATACGCAAACTTCCAAGTGCCCAGATGTGTGCTTGCTAGTTCATCAAGTATCTATCACACGTGAATTGTGTGGACTCGGGAATTCTAGATATCCCACAATGTCATGGCCAGTGAGAGCAGCAGCAATGGTGGAAAGTACTTTAGAAGTTCACAAGTATTGACTTACTATTGAGAAACTTCTTTAGAGCTGCTGTAGAAGGTGCACTTCAAAACATCCTGCAGATAAATCCAGCAACACAGTGGCTGTCTGACACCTGCACAACTATTAACAGGGATGGAAGATGGCATCTTAATGGGTTTATTGTCTGTCACACCCCACACACAGCCAGGGTTTAATAGAGAGGAAAAACTCCAGCCCTTCCATAGCAACCGGTTTTTGCAACTCGGGATATTTTCCTCTCAAACGATGACGAAGAGTCAGTGTTTGTGTGCGTGAAAGTATTTCTGGTGGTGGTGAGGCCCCGACTTGGGTAAATGAAGGCACATTTGGGCGGAGCCGGAATATTCTCAGGTTGACCGAAAACGGATTGAGCAAAATAACAAATATCCAGATGCTCCACTCCTCTTCCATTATTCATTCCATTCCCTCCTTTTTATTCATTGCACAGAACAGAAGAAAAGAGGTGAATTTGCCTTCATCTGCCCAACAAGAAGGTGCTTTTCTGATCCCTTACTTCCTTTTTATTACACTTTGGCTTAAGATGGAATGCTGGAATCTAAACGCTGCCATGTTTATTGTCATACAATTACTTTTACAACACTTGACAGGCACTTTTCTCGCAGCGCTGTTCAGTGCTACCATGTTAGTTGAAACACAGACAGACATCTGAAAACATCCTGGGCAGAATCTCTTGGCCGCTGTCATAACCAGAACCTTTTCTTCAGGCTAACGCTGTGGGTCTTCATACCTAGCGAGCGATTTTTCACGTCATGCCGCATACTCTGCGACTGATTTCCCAGCCGCAATTAGCAGAAATAATGGTGATGAATAATCCTCTGCAGTGTCATTGGCGCATGACTGATGGGATGTTCTGAATTGGGAAGAAAAATTTGCCACAGCGGTTCGGAAATAAAGGATGGATGAAGTCATTAGAACAGCTGTTAACAATACTGTGTGATCCGAGCTCTGTCAGAGGCCAGCGTCCATTCAATCACTGCTTGAAATTGGACTCCTGCTCGCTCTCATTAAATGACAGCCACATCACAGCAACAGACCCTCCTATCCTCGTTTCCTGGTCACCATATGCGCGCCTGCATGTTGGACAAATTAATTAAAATGGCCAAACTGAACGGAGCTTCTGCGTTTTCAACCCAAAGGACACAGCAGCAAAATTTCAATCAATATTCTCCAATCTGAACTCTGATATCTAATATATCCTCTATTCATGCAAAGTATCTCCTGATGATACCCAAGAAGTCTGGATTTGGCACAATCAGACAGGAAACTAAACCGTTTTGTCAAAGAATTGAGAGTGTAAACTGTCCAGGCAAAACCCGGACCTGCTGGCTCTGACGGCCAAGACCAGGGTTTTATCTTCATGTGTGACATTAATTCTTAACATCGTCACATCTGCTTACCTAAATAATACTCCAGATTTCCATACAGGCTAAAATATTATCACGATTGGATCCGGCTTCTCCCATGAACTTGAAAAAAACCTCATTTTGCTACATTTGGTGTTTATGAGATCCTGCATCAGTGGGAACGCACTGAAAACTGGGCATGAAACCAACTCACAGCTCAGTAATTAATATCAGCTTCTTCTTTTTTTTACCTACCTCTTAAATTTGAACACTCACTTCCCAGCTGGCTCCCATCAGCTGAATTAAAACTTCTCTCACATCTAATATGCGCAGTCAAGACAACAGGCAATAGTCTGAATTATTGTGCAATTATAGCTGTGATTTTGAATATACATACTTTTGAAAGAAGTGAAGTGTCTTTGGACACTAACCATTCCATCTTCGTTCACCTCTTTGATTGGACCTGTTTTAAAGATTGAGTAATTAACAAAAACACAATGAAAGCAGAGCGGCTCTGTCCTCTAAAAGTCGATTGATAGACAAGAAAACTGGAGGTGTGAAAGCACATTTTGATTAGAAAAGATTGCAAAATGAGTGGACATTTTCCAAGCACAGAGGCCATAATCAAGCGAGGAGCGTGTGTTGTACAAAACAGGGAGCGTCTCGCCTCAGTGGGAGCTAGATTTGTCATTGTTAATTCTATTAAAGCGAGGACCTGAATGTGTTTTCCGCGAGCTTGGTGTTTTTGATGGCCTTGCCAAGAAAATGTGCTGCTTAGTTTTACGGCACGAATCGGTAATGTTGAGCCCTCGTTTCACAGCGGGAAATGGTTTGTTTGGGAAAAACAATAACACGGGGACCTACTTAGATCGGAGAGGCTGTTTTCTTGTTGCTACACAGTCAGAGGAGCTGATAAATGCTTCATGTTTTCTGAAAATCGAGCCATGCGATGTTGATATCGAAGGAGGAGGAAGTTAGCAAAAAAAGAGCGAGAATCTGGTCTTTAAACTTCTTTTTATCATGTAAGCAGTAAGACTGGGACAAATTACGCCAGGAACACTGAAGAATAGATGCTAACACCAGCATATTCCAACCTTACATCCCATGCACGCTGCCTAGACTCATGTGTGTTCCCAGAGTTGCAGCACTGTTGACTCAGTTGAATTGCTTGCCTAAGGCCTCGGTGCCTGGACATACATGCAATTAGGAAAAAGGTCACTGTGCCTCCTGCCTTGTCAACAAAATCCCTTCAAGATGACAAATTCTGGCCCTGTCTGAGCCCAACCTGTCTCAGCTACCTTTACCAATCAAGAGCCAGCAGGGCAGATTCGGTAGCCCAGCCTAAGGTGAATTCTAATGACATCCTTTACCTGTTACACTGAAGGGGGTTGGCAAAACAACAAGCGTATAAAGGCGTCAATTCTAACCGATAACAATCCTTCAAATTTGAGAAGGGGTATTCTGAAAGCCAACACTGGAGGTGACTTCAAGTTACTGGAAAATATGGGATTAATTGATGTAAAGGTAAGAAGGAAGAATCCGATCAGTTATTGCCTTTTGTGCTATGATTCCAGACGTGGCTCACAAAACATTGCACCATTTCTGGGCTGTGCAGCAGTGAAAGTTCTCAATTTAACTTGATGCTGGATTCATAACGTGGTACAATTCAGAAGTTGGGATGATGGTGACCTCATAGATGCCGGATGTGGTAATCTATCAAGGAATTATATTTTCATTTATCTGGGCGCAGCAACGCTATCAACATTTTCCACAATGTGTTGGAGTTCCTGTTAACAAACACACTGATTAATATATGAGCCCATCTTACTTTGGGATTTATTTTTTTATATACAGTCTTTTCATTTATATGGAGCGTATACTTATCCACGCCGAACCCATCAAAAACACTCGACACAAATCGAAATTCCGAGTTAGGACGAGGTCAGACGTTGGAAATGCGCAGTTAGAATTGACAGCAGGCAACAGCGAATCGCAGAAATTAGCTTATTAACTGTGGAATTGATGTACATCTGCTATAGAATGACTGCGCCGACCTTGAGTGCGTACTTACACCGAGGCTGACTGCTATTGGCTGAAAGGAATAAACATCAATTTGTAGGATTTCTGCCATGTATGGATGGATGGATGCTAATGATTTTACGCAATGGCATTCTATCAGGCAAGTTTCCATTTTCTGTCAAATGACCTTCATGCGGTTTTCTTCAAAAACAACTTATTGTGCAGTCTTCTTGCAGTTGTGCTACATTATGGAATATAGTGGAAGTGGCTTTCACATAGGTCCCCAGCGGTCTTACTAAGGAACTATTAATCTGTGGCTCTCCATATTGCATTCAGATCCACTTTCCCCTGGCTATTGCCTGGTCTAATGTAAAGGCCAGAAGAGGACCCAGAGGACTGGACACTCTCTTATTATGAGCTGCACTAGGACACCTCTGGGTTTCTAAGCGCTCCCACCGACAGTGACTGATGGCCAATTAACCATTTGGAGGGGAGTATTGATCACCTGGAGAACAGGAAGGATCTGGAAGCATCTCCTAACTCACCACTATTGTACAAATTGAGCAGCAGGAAGGCACATCAGGTACAATAAAAACACGCATCACGCAAAAGAAAACCACTTCCACATCCGGGAGGAGGACGTTCTGGTGACAGTCAAAAGATTCCCGCTTAGCTAAAACTAAACAGTTCTGGAGTATTGAGATTAAATAAGTGAACGAAACAGCAAACTGGTTGCTGTCACCGTTCTTAACTTCCATTGGGTCAATTTCAACCCTCCCAGGTGAAAGAGAGAGAGGTGGAAACAGAACATCTGATCAGAGCGAGCGCTAGAAAAGGCTGAGTCCTCTGCTCAACAAGCTCATCCACACTTTTCATCGCTGGCCCTTGAACACATGACGCCGAGAGCAGCAACAGGAGCGCAGCAGCAATCACCAACCTGCTGACACCGTGTCAGCTCCGGGGCCTTCTCTAGATTTTAGTCCGGGGATGAGAGACGGGGATAATCTCAGCCTGCATTACAGGTGAAAGATGTTTGGATGGCCTAGATAGAACAGCGGATGGCAGCCATGTTGTAACGCGGCTCAGATCCCTCTCAAATAAGGTGAGCCTGCATCAGCCAGTTGGCACGGGGGGGTTAATTGGTCTAAAAAGTGCAGCGCCTGACAGAGACGCAGTGCCTCTGCGGGGGCCTCTGCGCAGGCTGCAGAAAATAACACCAAAGTCGCATCCTTACGCAAGGTTCATCCGCCACGCGGCCTTGACAACGCCCGTGTCCTTCCGCTCGCTCTTCAGGACTGCCGCTTCCAAATGATAAGCGTCCAGCCTTCTGAAAGATAAGGCGCCTGGTTATTCGTCACCAAACGGAGCGTGCTCGTCCATCGTTTAACGCTGACCTGCGCCGACGAGCGCTGTTTACCTTTTACTCATTTATGCTGAACTATTATCTCAGCCTCCATTAATCACAGTAACTCAGGGTGAAGGGATTACATTCAGCCCGACTTGGACGAGAGAAGCTTCGTTTGGTTTGTTTGTTTTATTTATTTTTTAGACAAATTAACACCAAGGAATGGGAATTTTAAAACCTACATTAATCAAGCTTTTTTCCCAGCCAATAAATCAGTCCAATGTGCTTTTTCATTTTGATGCTGCCCAATTTAAATTCCGTTAGCGGCAGGACGGTTGAAAGCATTTGTGTTTCTAAGAAAGACCAAAAGAAGGAACTGGATTTTGCTTTTCTTTTGGATTTTTCATTTGCCAAATCTAGTATGTTTTAGCATCCAAAAACATAAATTATTTTCTATATTTCTTCCCCATGGTGCACAGCAACTCCCATCATCAGTGGCAACTGAATTCATCTTCCAAGACTGGAGGGAAGGAAGTCTCTTTCTGCTACTAAACTACATTATTGCCCGTGGAAGGCTTCACCCATCCAAGTACATGCCGATCATTTCAGACAGAAATTAAGCAGTTTTAAATTTCTCTGACCAGAAGGCAATTCCCTCCAATAAAATATGCTAATTCAGCTTTTCACTTTTCTTATCACATCCTTAGTAAGTTAATGAAGGGAGACAAAAGTGGCCCAAAGAAAAGCAGCTAAGATGATTTACATTAGAAGGAGCAGCGATGTGGGGTGGTGGTGGTGGTGGGGGGGGGGGGGTGACGAAAACAAAAGCCCTTGTTAATTACTGCATTATGCAACAGATTTCTGCTTCTTGTCATTAAATGGCCATCTCCTTGCATCATCACGAGGTTTACACCCTGTGGAAACTCCTCGAAGGTGACTGTTCGCCTATGAAGGTGCCAGTTACCAAATCCCATGATCCCTCGCTGAACCAGACAACAATTGCCTGGCAACGCTCTTGTTTGGCATAACAGGGAAAAAGAAAGGAAAAAGAAAAGTGCTGAATTCTTTCTCTGTGCTTGAATGACTGAGCTTCTGACAGGCTGTTCATGAGGGTATAATGAGGGCCTGACAACATGTACCGTGCCAGTGCCAGAATATAAGTCATTTATTATTTTTAATACCTAAAAAACAGCAACAATCCTGAAGTTGGTTGTTTTCACCAAAATCGTATTATTTGTATTTGTACAGCAGTCTTAAGGAAGTGGAAATAGTCATCGTAAACATACAAAATTGCACTTATCTCTCTTATGTTCACATCAGACACGCACACTTCTTTGTTCCTGAGGCTAAAATAATCCCGCCGCTACGCTACCTCCCATCTGATCAGTCACATCACTCACAACACGGTGAAGGTAAAACTGCTCAACCAGCTCAAATTCAGATTGACAGGTCCACCTTTGTTACTCACTGAATTATGTTTCTCTGCAAAAAAAAAAGGAGAGGGATACAAGTCTTCTTTTGATAGAGGAGAACGCCGAGTCAGCGCCTTGACTCCCCGGAGAGGAGGGCTGCACTGATCTCTGAGGCTGTACCGGCCCTCCCGGAGTCAGAACTGGACTCCAAATTACCTTTTTGATCCATTTATGAGAGTCACTCTTCTATTAAAGTAGCCTTGGAGCGGCGGAGACGCTGGCGCTGTCCTCGTTGGTGATCCAGACTGACAGGACGAGGGCTCTACTTCCAAATACAGTAAAACACAGGGGAATAAAAGATGATTTTACCTACCGTGTGTTCCTGTATTCATCTACTTCATGAAACAGCTCATTGTCATTCAGGGTCAGACAAGGGCTGGGAGCCTATCCCAGCATGCATTGAGTGAAAGCCAGTGAAATACCCTGGACAGGGTGCTTGTCTATCACCGTGCGCACGAAGACAGAGTCAAACAGCAGTGCACCGTGGGGACTTTTACAGTCTTAAATCTGACATAATGACAGGAACGACATGCACTTCCTGCTGTGAGGCGACAGCACCTAGACCCACTGAGGCACCCATACATCAGCAACCCAAACCAAACACAGCAACGTGCTTGAAAAACGACTTGAAAATATCGCTGCTACTTACTGTAGTTAGCGCGGTACATGACGTCCCCGGAGCATGGCTGTTTATCTAATCCTAATATATTCATAATTACAAACTCATTAATGCAAAAGAAAAGCCCTCTTAATTCATCGTCTCCATGTCCTTAAGCAAGAGACACAATTACACCAACTTTAACATGTTTGCCTGGTGTCTGAAGCAGGGTTAACAGTTCGGAAACAAGCAAAAGGCAAATGATGTGTAAAATTCAGCCGCATCTCTGCAAGGCTGATAGTTGCTGTCAGACAGAATCATTTACAACACATTTACTTCAAAAAAATTGAAATAAAGAGCATTAAATTATGCTCATATTTGAATAGTTTAACTCCATGTTTGCGTCCACGGTGCCGCCGCATGTTCATGACATGATTTTTATTCATTCATGGTTTTTATTCATTTGGGTTTATGGGGGGCTTTTAGATTCAAGTCTGCACTATTTCCTCAAACTTTATTATATTAAAGGATGACAGAGTATGAACCCTGCTGTATCCTGCATCATATCCCATTAAGTTATTACAATAAAAACGACACATTATGGCCATTAAGGAAATTGATTGCATTGAACAAATCAGATTTCCCTGGCTTGGTTGTGCTCAATAGCACCCTGTAATCTTGATGGTCGTTGGACAGAGGTTCGATTGTTTGCCAAATTAAAATGTCACTCACACAACTATTACTGCTCACCGATGAATGATGTCTTTAAGATGTAACAAAACTACAATCTAGCTTCAGATTAAACAATAGCACAGGCGATTGGGTTTCTCTTTTTTTCGTTCCGCCCAAGAAACTTGTTTCCAGTCAGTCCATCATCAGCACGTATGAATCGCGGTGTCCCAGGAGCTTCATCATAAAATAATAATTAATCAGTGCGAGAAAAAAAAAGCTGTCGGTGTTCTGCAAATGCAGCAGGAATGTGTCCTGCTCGGAGAGAAATGTCGAGCTGAATGATGGAGTTGGCAGGCAGCAGGGCACGCCGCGGTCAGGCGGATGAACGGCCGCTCTGCCCAGAGAAATAACTCCAGAATTTAATAACAGAATGATCAACGAGCCGATAGTGCGCTCACGCTGGCACTCGCAAAGAGCCAATGACGCCTGTTTATGGGGGGGGTGAGATGAGATAAATGGCACTGAACGCAATGTTTTATTGTTGAGGGGCCCCGTTAAAGTGCAGCTTTGCGCTCTCTGCTTCCAAGCAGGTGCAGCCGCAACTTCCCGTCCTGTAACACACCCGTCGGAGGGTCCGTGTGCGCGCCACGGCAGCATCTGTCTCCGACTTTAACCTTGGTGGTCGACCTGAAAGGCTGACTGTTAAGTTGTCTTGCTGGCAAATCGCACGAACAGCGACCGTAGAACGGCGCGGCTGCGAGAAACGCCAGCAACTTGACACGTGTGCACGCGTCCTTGCGTGTTTTTATTCATTAATTTAATTTTTTTTTTTAATCTAAAACCCCTAACAAACACAGCTAATTCACGAACTCTAACCGGCTCAAATGTAACTCACCAGCGCGGGAGAAGCCAGCGAAGACGGTCCAGAGAACCAGGAGCGCAGCGCTGAACCCGCAGCGGGAAACGGGGCCCAGAAGTGCGGGCATCGTCCTCTTGGTTTGTTTTAAATCACTTAACTTTCAAAAGGCAGGGAGCGGAAAAGACACACTGACGCACGGGGCTTGTTTGGAGTGTCTTCTTTAGCACTTTTTTCTCACTGCGCCTTCGCTTCCTCAGCACATACCCTCTCGCCGTACCGCGGCCATCCGTATCCCGTCCGTGCGTCCTCGTCGCTCAGAACAACGCATCACAGGTGTGGTAGGCTCGGAAAACTACCTCCTCTCTCACGGATGCGGGGTTGGCTGGACTGTATTTATCCCCTCGGAAAAAAAATAAACCAAAACCTCTCACAAACTGTATCGCAGCGGTGCAGTTCACAGTTCACTTTGCAGCCGTCCCCGAACAAAGAATACCTGCTCCGCAGCGTGCAAACCGCGAGAGAAAGAACATCTGCTTGCACAGCAAAGCTGAAGGAGTGTTTGGAGTCGAGGAAGCTGTGGACACCGCGATGCGCGGAGCAGCAAAACCAGGAGCGGATCCTGCGTGCGGGCTGGGAACGGAGCGTCCTCACGCCTTCTCCTGTTCTACCCCCTCCTCTCCCTCACCAAGCAATTACATACCTTGAATAAACATAACTAGCCTCATATTGTCGGAGTGCGACAGAATGGGAATGATTTCATCCCGCACCCTTTGCAAGTGCGCTTTTCATATCTGCTGCCTCACATGAAAATGATGGATATGCCATTCAAGTCCTGTGTGATAGGAATCACGTCGGTGCTTTGCATACAGATTTACACAGATCGCATCTGCCCGTCATTGAGTTTCAGTTAAATGTGCCTCGGCATTGTGTCCGCGCTTCTGTGCGTCTGCTGCAGTGCATCACCGTGGACACACAGATGAAGGAGCATGAGGATTAGCGCTCCCATGAGAGAGGGCACTGTACACCTGTCAGCGAATACTCAGACCAGGCTGGCACTGATGTCGCAGCTAGCTTCTCCTCAGTTTCCGTGATTTTTGTCACGCATTTTAATCCCTCCCAGAGTCAAGAGGGGATTATTAATAGACTTCAGAGTTGTTGTTTTTATTCTTTGTTGGGCTGTTTCCCCATTCCCACCCAGTAGTCAGCAGAATAATAAGTGAAAGCACAGAACTGGACCATTGTTTTACCAGCTAATTATGGGGCTCATGTAGATGAATTATTCCTCAGATAGAGCTCAGCTATTATACAAACTCATTAAGCCTCCTCCCCATCTAGCATCCCCTTCCTAAAGGTCAAAGTCACGCTCGCAATGACAGCGCCAAGACATGGACGCGCGCACGCCTTTACGCACACAAGCTCGCAATCATGTGGTTTACGATCGCATCCTAATGGCCTCCGCTCATGTAAAGTGGCGAACAAAAGCAGACACTGCAGCTAAATGTGAGAGAATGACTCAGCCCTGGTCAGTGGGCTTGTAATGACCATTCTCATTCCGCTAATCTGCCCTGAGTGCTTTCAGCCAATGAGAAGCAGACCCATCCAGACATATGGTGTGTGAGTGTTTGTGTACATGTACATGTACAGTAAGCTGTTATCCTCTCATATAGATTTTGTTTAGCTTCAGCTGTTTCTAAATGAATTATTAGTTTTCTTAGTGCGGCGAGGCAAAGCAGGGCGCAGCCCCGTCTTCCGCAGCGTCCTGTGGGTACCACATCCTGCTCCCCTTCTGCTCCCTCAATCAGACTGCAGCGAACAATCACAGCTCTTTGGGGAGTTGACACATTCAGCTGTTCATCGATTTGTATGGTGTTGTAATTAATTTTCTCTCCGTCACTGGCTTGAGTCACAATATCCTGAGATCTGAAGCAACGCGCTCCCCCACAATCAATCACGAAACCAAGAGAGAGAACCGGGCCATTTCTCTGGTATCATCTTGAATTATTCACGGCGCCTCGGACCCAGAGAGACAGGCCGCAGTGACAGATAAGTATTAGGAAGACATGCGGCTAATTTGTGTGTTGCTCTTTGTTGCAGTGTTTGTGTTGGTAGGCCATTCTGAGCAATTACCCTCATGTCACGAGCAACCTATGAGGACAGCTGATTCACCAGGTCGATACCCATCGATCCAACAAAGGTGTCCGGCATGAAATTAATATTATTTATTGTTTTCAATCAACATCAGGTCCCGTGAGAAGGATGCAGCGCAGCCTGCGACTGTCTCGTCTCCAGTGGAGAGACGGAGGAGCTGTATCAGCTTCCATCGGGGCTACAGCCTTCCAGCCTTTTGTTTTGTTTAGATCAAATTAAACTGCAATGCTACTCCAGAGAGATATAATTGACCACAGTCTCAGATTAAATGACTGTAAAGATCTTAATAAGCCATCAGCGCATTGCATATTAAATTGCAAACCACTTATGAGGAAGCAGTCCGATGAGAATGAAATTGAGGTTCACATTTGCACGCCACAGCATTTTAGCCAATAATTAACATGCAAAATTCCAGTCTGACAATCAATACTGCATCAATTTAATTACATATTATTGATATGAGGTTGGCAAAATTAATTGAGAGCTTAAGAAACTGTAATTATGAGAGAGTAGGTATCTAGTATCTAGTAGCTTCTGCCTGAGTGGGTTCCCCAGTGGGTTCTATCTATCTATCTATCTATCTATCTATCTATCTATCTATCTATCTATCTATCTATCTATCTATCTATCTATCTATCTATCTATCTATCTATCTATCTAATATTTGTTACTGCCCCCTGGTGGTCACCCATGTCAAAGATAAGCCCCGCCTCTTCTGCTCTCATAATCTTAACTACGATTTAGGCCAAAATAAAACCTGAACTTCTCCTCCTGTCCCTTAGCTCGCATATTTGTCTGTTAGTCCTGTTATTTCAGTTTTGCGAGAGGTCCATGTCTACTGCTTGACCTGGGGGGGCACATAAGGTCACGGGTGGAAACTTGACATCAAAGTTCCACTTGTCAATCAGAACCATGCAGATAACATCAGCGGGGGAAGTCAGCTGTGCCCATAAACCGGATATTTTGGCTTCATTTTTGCACAATAGCAGGAAGTGGCGTGGGCCGTCCATCTTTGTTTCTTGTCAATGGTGTGTACAGTACCCATCATCTATCAGTTAACACTGCTGAAGTCATTGTTTCCACCATCATCACTGAAGTTATTTTCACAAAGAAGACGCCATCCACGGCTGCGTTTCGCTAAATGACATCACGTACTGGAAATGAAGTAGCCGCGGCGTTATCTCCCCACGCCGTCGAGTGAAACCGAGGGTGAGAGATTCAAAAAGCAGAGATAAAGAAAGTTAAGAGGAGGGTGGGTGGAGACGCCTGATGAAGGTCTCTCATTTCTGGCGCACAGACTGCTGATGAAGCTGAACTTCCAATATCTCAACACTTCAGCTCTGATGATTTTTCAATTTTACAGATATGGACTTAGAATGTGAGCTGATGAAAATGTAAAATGGAATAACCGCAAAATCCCATGAAATGGGGGCCTCCCTTTTATTACATCACTATAAATCAAACACAGAACAAAGTTCGAGAAGGATCCTGTGGGTTTGATTTGAGGGAACCGCAGGATTGTGGTTGCCATCTTGTAATCTGAAATAATCTATCAGGCAGATACTTGACACTCGCTGCGCAGGCAGAGTTCAAGTTTAGAGCTGCAAGGCTGGTTTCAAAGGGGAATTCCAACAATTTATTCATGGAATATGTTTCCATCCCAAACAGATGCCCCTAATCTGAAACATAGCGCAAGTGCTTGGTAATATGTGATGATTTCATTTTCTCCCAGTCTCACGGTTATAAATAAATTTGCATTCTGAGAGCAGAATGGACTAAATTACTGGTAATTCATCAAACTTGCTTAGTGGTGAGAAAAGTTCCACCCGGATAAGAAGCTGCCTCACACGCAGCAGAACCAGCTTCATTAATGACCGCCTGTCGCATCAAAGAGGGAAAAGTTGTGCAAAATATCCACAGGACATCCTGTTTAAGTGTTTATTGACATTTAAAAACTCAGAAAAGATTCTAAACCATGAGATGCCTTTTTTATATCTATAAGTGACACTAACTGAGATGTTAATGTTTGATGCACCTCGTCATGGGACAATGGAAAACTATGATTGCCATTTTCCCCACAATTCCCCATTTTATTATCCTCAGCTACATTAAAAAAAAGGCTCTTCCTGAGATCTACTTCCTGGCCCGGCAGGCTCTTGTTGTTCTGAATGTCACATTGTCTAAGAGAGCACGGGAGAGGGGACTCTGAATGATGCTGAATGTTTTATGACTGCCTGCTTTTGTGTCGCACCTTCCCAGCGCTGCTCTGAGCCTCTGATGGGGAACCTGGTCTACCACTGCCGGATCTGACAGCCGAGGAGTTAACACACACACACAAGCACGCACGCACGCACGCACGCACGTATGCACGCACGGACACGCACGCACATCCGCTCTTAACATTTGAGGGGCTTCGTTTCAAAATGCCACATATCCGCTCCGGGAAAATGTTAAAAGAGGGGATCGATTCAGAAATTAAATAAATAAAAAGAAAAGACACAAGAACACAATCCTTGCATATGCTTCCTCTGCTGTGCACCTTTTGCATCAAAATGTGAAATGCACAGTTACTTGCCATTGGCAGTGTGCTACTGCAGCTTCACCGCTGCTACAGTTTCCTCTCAAGCTGCTGATAGATACACAACAGAGAACATCGTGGTATTAGCAGGAACAGTTTTGTGTCCAAAGCTTCTGATGAAACAAACAACACGAATCCCACTTGTTCATATGTATCTTTGTGTTTTTTACTTTTTAAAAAATAAAAAGTTTATAGCTTGATTTATACTCCTCTAATTTCCATGTCAGTTTCTTCTGTTATGGACTTTCCATCTAGCGGTCGGAAAAGAAACTGCATCTTGTTTTTGGTCATTTCTGGTGCTTTCCCTCGGGGGCCATCAGTCACTCTTCTTATACAGTATACCGACCTATATGTCGTCTGCACACACACAAAACCGTAACACACCAATTCACAAAAGGTCAGTTTATTGTCAGATCCATTTTTAATTAACACCAGACATGAGCAGACACGCACAAAATATCAAGGGACAAGTGTGATATATTCCTTTCGGAGCCACTGTTCTCGCACTCATATAGACGGAGGACAAGGGAAAAAATAGAAATTTATCATCTAGGCCCAAACACAGGTTTGCCAACATTTATGACACAATTTAGCACATTGGGTGGGGTTCAACTGTCTGACAGGAGTAATCGACATTCAAGCTGTAAATCAGTCATACACAGTAACACGGCCTCTTGTTTAGCTGACTGTTCACCCCCCCCCCCCACCTCTCCTCCCCCATTTCCCACTAACACTTTTAAATCTCAGAGCTTTGATGAAGAACCTACTCGGGCAATTCCGCCTAAGACCATTTAATGTTTAAACTCCACAATAAAATGAACACTTAAATAAGGTTTTGTACTATAACCTCTTTGGCCTCTGACAGCTGTGTAAAACCCTTCTTTTAAATGCAAATGTTTCTGCATAGAACCTCAACGTTTCATCAAGAACCCTTTGTGAGAGCTATTTTTTCAGTCTGGAATCTCAGCTTGGTTGAGACCCTGACCTTTAGGTTACAGCAGCAGCACACTGTATTTGACAGACACTCCATGTTGGAGAGAGCATCCTGCTCTTTTAAGGGAATAAATGCTCTTTTGGTCACACATGACAGTATAATGATCAGTCAGTACATTATACTGCCATTAAAAATATTCCAGACATCCTGACATGCCCATAATAGCACCTTTTTGAACCCCATCATTGCATTGACCCGGGGAAGGGGGGGTTTAAAATAAACACGGACCGACGGAGGAGCCTGGTGTGTGTTCAAATCTGTATTTTACCTTTCAGCGTCTGTCGGTGAGACAGCCAATCTATTTGTCTGAACACATTCTTGGAGGGATGTCAGAACTGTATTGACAGAGATGGGGAGAATTGGGTGACGAGTGCACATATTGTTCAGTCTGCACACATCCTGCTCATTCAATTCTGGGAAATTGCTCTGCCTCAAAAAAGAAAAAAAAAAAAGCTGTCATTATTTTGTCACTCAGCGTCCCAGGTGACATTTAGAGCAAATAAGCTCAGTGGCTGAAAAAAGGGACAGAAAAAAACGGAGCCATAGGTTTATAGAAGGGAGAGGGATGGAGAAACAAACAAAACAATAAAAAGACTCAGAAAAACCCGAATGAGTCAATAGCAGCATGTTTGAATTTTACCTGAGGAAATTTTAAATGCTAGAGAGAAAAAAAAGAGCAAAATCCAATGTGTATGAAGAGAGAATTCAATTTCCAGGCCTTCCCTTTTATGCTTGGTTCAAATTCATTTGCTTCATTTAATAAAATACTCACTCTGCCATCTTTTAATATAACTTAGTTATTCGCAGGTCAATGCAGAACAGGATGTGCACAAAGCACGCCGAGCACTGGAAATCCTCCCTTTCATAAAAAAAAGCAAAGCCACGCAAGTCTTTAGAATTCCGACAACTCCTGCACCGTTTGTGCCAAAGGAACAGATGGATGCAGCCACAAAGACATGGAGACGTAAAAACCGCTCGGCCAAAATGTCCCGTTAGATAGATAGATAGATAGATAGATAGATAGATAGATAGATAGATAGATAGATAGATAGATAGATAGAGAGATAGATAGATAGATAGATAGATAGATAGATAGATGATAGATAGATAGATAGATAGATAGATAGATAGATAGATAGATAGATAGATAGATAGATAGATAGATAGAGAGATAGATAGATAGACAGATAGATAGATAGATAGATAGATAGATAGATAGATAGATAGATAGATAGATAGATAGATAGATAGATAGATAGATAGATAGATAGATAGATAGATAGATAGATGCTTGTATCAGCTGTAGCCCACCATTGGGGCTCAGGTTGATAAATGATGCTGCTTGAAAGGCTTGTTTAGGGCTCAGCGAGATGAACTGTCCTGAATAGATTCAGGAGATCACATGTCAGCAGGATACAGAGATATTCTTCCTGGACCAAGGTTGTGTGTGTCAGAGAAATCTTATCCAGTCTCCTGATGGAGTTCATTTTTCTCCCTTGCGCCACTGACCTGCAACCCCTTTATAGGTCTGGAGAATTTATGAGAGGATGATGTCAGAGCAGAAGTTGCAGTTGCCCCCACCCCCCCCGGACGCAAAACCGGACGTTTGTTTATGTGCGTTAGCATGAGCTTGTGTCACATCACAACTCAATTTTAAGAAAAAAGAAATGCAGCCCTCTGCTGAACTCTAACTCTCCTCTAATCCTGAACATTTTCTCACCCACTGACAATTAACGCCGCCGGACACAAGCCCACTAGACCGCCGACATGGCTGCTGATCTAAGGACGTCAAACTGCTGTCAATCTCTTTTGGTGGGAGCGGCAGACACCTCAGGGTCTGGCAGTAGACAGCTAACGTCATGAGGCTAGCACACGACCCTGACGCACACTCCAAAGAACAGGACCACTGACGCGCACTGACCACTTTTATTTAACGTCTGCAGGCAGGCCTGAAGGGACGCCCGGTGCCAGCGTAAGTCGAGGTCATGAATCGTGCCTATTCCTCTTGGAATCTCAGTAGTACATAGCAACCGTGCTCCTCAGGTGACGCACATGAATGGATGTACTGCTGCTGTGTGCTCCATTTCCAGCATCACACTCCACCACGGCTCAACCCCGGCGTCGTCTGAAGGAGAATCCGATTGTTTGGCTCTTTCAGAGCTTTAAAGAGTCAAGGACCACCTAAGATATCCTGTGAGGAGGAGCGCTTCCCTCGCAGCTCAGTGCAATGTCTAACAGGGAGTCGTGGGAAGGGATGAGCCCCATGGTGTCACATCCATTCCTGTGTCTGGCCATGAAAACGAGGTTGTTCCTTCGTTTGTTAAATAACAGCCGAAGCTGTACACCTGCGCACCTGCTGAGGGTGCAGGGAGCCAGAGAGTAGCCGAACATTTGCAAGCCATATCCTGGACGGCGAAACATGGAAATATCCCGCCATTTGCAAAACAAAATGTTGGCGGAGGTGTCACCAAGGTCGCGGGTCCGGCTCCAAAGGTAGATTCACAGGTGCAAGGCCACTAAGTTGATGCTTCTTCACAGAGAACATTTCAGCCATTTGCTTGTTTGCTTGTGTGGTCAGAGTACTGTTGATTCAGCGGTTAATCAGGATGGATGGCAGGGGTTCTGGTTCCCCCCCAGATTCCGTCCCCACATGCTGTAAAACTCCCATATTCATGCGTGCTCATCTACAGGGACCGACTACATTCAGGCTTCTGTGGACCAGGTTGTGTGGAGGAAAACAACTCCTGTAAAGTTCTTCCAGCACAGCAATGGAAAAAGATAAACAATCCCAGCCCATCATTAACATTCCAGTCCCGAGTCCGTATAAAATTATCAGAAGATGCCAAACAGCAAATCTCCCACTCCCACTGACATGGGCTGTTTGGTGGAATGGCTGCAGCTCAGAGTTGCAGGTGTTACTGTAGCATCAAAAGGAGCCTCAGCAAATGTTTGAGGAGATTCAGGAGATTAGAGGTGTGAGATATTTATGCAGACGCCACCGTGATCTCATGTTTTTTAGTATAATGGCGGAGAAATTAGATTAACAATAACAAAACACAAACATTTTGTCCTTTTTGTGTCCTTTTTTATCTACCATCTACCAAATTAAATCACTTCTAGGAGGTGTTTTCAAATTTGAAACCAGAATAATACCTTTGACCTTCGGTTGTTCCGTAAATAAATCATAAATAAGTCAGAAGGTAATGCGCGTTCAGTCTGGCAGTCTGGCAATAGGTACACAACACAGTGATACTGACGTCAACAGTGTCTAAAACACACCTGTAGCAACCAGCTAACCAACTTAAACGGCATTAGATTTATTGTGGCTTAAAGTATCATACTTGAACCAACATTTTCAATAGAAACAGGTCTGGAATTGTTTAGATAATAATCCTTTCATTGCACCATAAACCTAAATACTCATAACCCAACATACTAATACATACACAATGCTGTATGTCGTGTCCTAGCAACATAGCTAATTCTTAACTGCGCACCGCTACAGAGGCAATGAAGGAGAAGCCGTACTAACGCATCAGCAATTTCTACAGTAGCCACATCTGCTGCACATCATTAAAGTTAATGAAATGCAACCTGAACCTGAAAACAGGCTTTTAAATGACAAAGGTTGTGTATGTCTGCGTTTGGTTTATAGGGAATAAGAACCTAGGCAGTATTTTGGTATCCCTCCACTGACTTTGAATGCATGACCGGACAAAATATGCATCTGAAATTAAGATGCCAGTGGCTGTCAGGACAAGACAGCAGTACATGTTGCCCCCCATCCCCCCAAAAAGTCAGTTAAATGTAACACCTGAAAGTCACGTGACATTTGGGGGGGGGGGGGGGGGGGGGGGTGCTTGGATTCTGGCCTTTTTTAAGGCTTCCTTGTTACTGCACGGTAATCTTCAGTACCTTCTGCCCCGTTACTCAAAGGTTTTCGCGCTGTTCATTCAGCAGGTAATACAGCATGAGGAGCAGTACGGTAGCAAACACCCCCCAAGCGTCAGCAACGCTAATTACATTCATTGATTTGGAATATTGACAAGTTACAAAAGTTTGCCTCTGAACGTGATTATGAATCATCCGGAGAGCCGGTGTTAAAGCAAACCCAAAAAATAAGTGCTGCTTTCCGCCAGGCCCAAATGAAGTCCTAACAGTTTGACCTACTTCATACCCAGCGGGGCTGATATTTCCCACCTCTTATATTTGCTGATGAGGCCAAAGAAGAAAGTCCCCTTAAGTAGGCTAATCCTGCAAAACAAATATATGAAAAAGTGGATGAACAGAGCTGAGCGCAAATTAGTTAGAAGGCAGCTGCACACAAAAGCCACCTGAAATATCCCTCTGACCTTGACTTAATTGGCTTCAAGTGATTAGCCAACATCTTCTACTTGTCTCATTAAATGCTCTTTAAATACTATAATGGTGAATCACTGTATCATGCATTATGCAGCGGCGGCGGCGTCCCTGATGTTTGTGCATAGTCGACGGCGTCTGTGTGTCACTGCAAACATTCCCTGAACCAGCAAGCTCAGAAACTTCACCAGTTAGCTATGGTGAGGCTAATCTATTTTTCATGGGAGAGAGCACAACAGGGGTTTAGCTTTTATTTGAGAAAAGAGCCCAGGTTTGGCTTAGCATGAAAAAGCCATGTTGACATACGTTGACAGTTCAGTCATGCATTGTTTGCTGCCACCCACACCAGCGCCACACTTAGCCTCATTAAACCTCAACCTAAATCACTAACCATGTTATCTCCGTGAAGACAATGCTGGCCGAATATACCCTACAGTTGGTTCCACAAATATGGCAGAAAATTGCACACATACACATGGGAAAGTAAACAACATTTATGAAAAAACAAACACCACCACAGGCCCAGAGAGGAAATTGCGGCTCAGAAGTAAATTCTTGGATGTGGCTGTGCGTTCCCTAAAGGGAGCCTGTTCTGCTGGAACCTATCCCCATGGAGGATTTCTCAGGAGCTGCATGCACACACACACACACACACACACACACACATACACACATGCATATGTATGGATCCATCAGAGCGTGGGGCCGGTTAGCATTTTAAGGCCATCATTTATCAGTTGTTCTTACACACCTCGCTGAGCCTTTTCCAGAGGTAAACAGCTATTTTAGGAGTGATGTCTCACATTAAAGGATTTGTTTTACCCACACTATCACCACATGCGCGCCCAAGTGGAACCTCAACTGTAAATACCCTAAATGAGCTCAGGTGTCAGGTGTCGGGTCTGCAGACGTACATGTTTATGTAATTTGTCCTAAAATGGGATCCCAGGGCATTTTTACAACTTCAGATCATCCTGATTGCAATGTTCTAACATCCCAAATGATTTCCTGCAGAGGAGTTCAGTATGGATGCCAACAGGATATTGCGTAATCCTTCAGTAAGCTCACGATACTGGTGACAACTTCAAATCTGCATTTGTGACCACTGCAAACCAGCAAACCAGCCGCGGCTGCCTCTGTTACCTGCTCTGCTGGTGCCTGAATGGTGCTCCCACTCCTGAGTGTTTTCCACCGGGCTGTTGTTCATTTGTCTGCGTTGGCGTTGAGGCAGTGTCACATTCTGTTGTCTCATCAATAACAACAACAAATAAGTTGCCACAGCCTGCAAACATGGCGGACTGTTCATTCATATTCGCCAGTGCGGATTTATGACTGTGCTCCCCGCTTCTGCATTTTAATAATTAATGACACAACCAGCATTAATGTGAACACATTTATTCAAAATGTAGAGGAGTTAAACTCCAGTAACTTTTAAAGGACGACTTAAACCACCGGCGAGAGCTGCAGCTGCACGCACGATGCAGTATTGACTCACGTACCTGTTAAAATGCTCCACAAAAGTTTTTAAGCAGTGATTAAAAATTATTTTGTATTGATTCTTACCTATAAATGGTGCATTTCATACCTCGGTGACTCTGCCGGAGAGCCTGATCGTGCATGCAGGATACCTTTCAAAGATAGATTTCCCATAAGTATGATTGACAACTGACAAATCCATGATGGGAAAAAAGCTCGCAGGCGTCTCAGACTGGCTAATTTTATGTCTGAGGCTTATACAGCTCATTCAGCCTTTGTTAATCTAAAATCTGGCTAAAAGAAATGTGATGTTATTTAACTTTTATTGTTATTATAAAGTCATGGCTTTATAGCTCCCTTGGTTCGGAGCCAATCATATTAACAGAAATTATCTAATAAAATCCAAAGTTCTGTGCTAAACTAAAGAAAGACATCATCCCTCCCACATCCTGTTTGACTGGTTTTGGATTTTAATGCTGGAGCTTCACTGGAGGCATTTCTGCCTGACAATTATCCAGGGATGATCCGGCCAGCTGGACCTTCCAGAAGATTCCAGAACCTGCTGTGGTCTGTTCCCTGCTGCCTGGCTAATCTGAACAAACAGATAATGGGGCGGTCACTGAGCCCGCGCCTCTACTGGCGTGTGTGAGTGACCCGCAGGTCCAGTTTTATCATAATGGAAACACATTCCCATCGTAAACAGCTCAGCTATCGACAAGCGTTCCTTTCCCATTTCTTTATCTCCTCCATCTTCTCTTCTTGCTATTAGAGGTGGGGAGATGGGGGGGGGGGTCACCGGGTCTAAATCTAAAGCAGCCAATTTTTATTTTCTGTCTATAGTTGATCACAATCTCGGCCAAAAGGTGTGTGTGTGTGGGAGGCGGGGAATCCAGAGCCTGGCTGGGAAAATCCAAATCCAGCTCATTTTCTAAGCTCAGATACGTTTGAAACGCTACATGTTCAGTCGTGGCGCAGAAGCCAAGCGAGTCAGTGACCTGATGCTCACACGCTGCAGATAAATGCCGATGCTGCATACGTGAGTGTGCCGAAGTTCAGGCCGGGTTAGTGTTGATGTGAGAGCAAAAAGGAAAAAAACAACAAACCCCCACCAACAAGCATTTTAAATGTGCGGCTTAAAAGTGGGAGATCCAGCCAGCGCTCAACGCAGCGGTGATGCGTTTCAGCGCGTCACATCATCACAGACGTCAGCTCGTCTGACTACAAACACATAAATAAATGATCCCACAACACAGATCCACCGCTGCTCCACCATCTCCACCGGAGCGCTGAGGAATCAATTGGAAAAGAGAGACAAGCCGAACCCCGACCCTCCGTCAGGACCCCGGCGCTGAAATAAGACCTGCAAATTAGGCCCACGTTCAGAGATGAATGAAGCCATATAAAGAATAGTGGGGAACCTCCTAGATTCTATTATCTGCTTATACTGGGAAGATTGGTGATAGTCACATTGGCACGGGCGCGTTGTGCTTCTAAGGGCTATGTTGATGTTTTTTCGGGTCGATTTTTTTCTTTTTCCAGCCTTGAGTTGTTATGATGAACAATGGCAATAAATCTGCTTCTGATTCTGATTCTATTGTTAACATTACTGGTTGATTCTGGCCTGGTGAAGGTGAGTGAGGGCTTGAATTATATTTACTCTTGTATTTTGTTGTAATCCTTTGTGTGTAGTGGCCCTCCGTCCGGCGCTCACCTGCAGTTTCTGGATCAACTCTCTTGCCTGATGACCTCTATCAGCAGCATTCTTGTCTGTGTTTGAGGCAGTGATGGAGGGAAGGTTCTCCTGTTTTCCATCTCAGGATGTGCTGCAAGATGAAACCGTGCTGAGGATCAGTAACTTTTCATCGAACACAAACAGCACAGATCATTGACATTGACTTCCCTTCCAAAGATGGAGCAGTGGATGGAAATCAGCTGGACTTTTAAAATTCTCTAGAGCAGGATTTTTTCTTTATTTGAATATTCTGGGGTTGTTGTTTTTTTTAAACTTTAATTCCTCCTTTAGTTCCTCCATGAACATTCAGCGGCTCTGTTTCAATGAGAGATGTGCTGCACAAATATTGATGGAGCAGGAGGGAGCAAGCGTTGAAATCTAACGATAAGAATAACAAAACACTGTATTTAATTAGTAAGTCATGAATTATTCTTCACACACACAAACGAACATTAGCATGCACAGATTCTGATTTGAGAGCTCTTATTTCAAATTCTACATGTTCCCACTGGTCAGGTGCTGCTTTTTGAAGATGGTGATCACTTTTTGATGTTTTTAATAATTATCGAGGCTGTTCCTGTATGAAGGCTGGCTACATGAAGGAGAACCGCTCCAGCACTGCAGTTGGGATTTCAGCTTCCACAGTGACGATATGAAAAATTCATCACCGAGCATCAAAAGTCTGTTAACTAAACACTTTTAAAATATGTCATTGTGCGGCGCCCCAGGGTCTCCTCACGCTCCACTAATTGATGATTTCGGAGAGAGAAAAACGCTCCTCTGTTTTCCATATCAAGCAAAATTGGTATTTGCAAAAACAAAGATAAGAAGAAGCCAGTTTAAGATCCAGTAGGTTCACACTGGTGCCACTGAGGGGGTTTATTGAGAACATTGTATCTGGAGAACGAGTGAAATCCTTTCTGAAGCCCCAAACACAAACAAGCTTCAACACATCTTGGGTTTAATGTGTTGCATGATGAAAGATTTTCAAACCAGGCTGGTTAATCGAGCCTCCAACTAAGTGCAACAGTTTTAAGCCAATGCTGCTGATAAATAAAATTCTTACTTTAATTTTTTTCTCCTGCACCAGAAGCTGCAGAATTCAATTAAAAGTGACGACTCTGAATCAATACATTGACACAAAGTGTCGAAATGATCAAATGTAGTTCAAAAACATTACATTTATTAGGATTAACGAGTGAACATGTCAAAGGTTAATGAAATACAATAAAGCGCGAGGCGCCAGTAGAAATTAAGATAAGGGTATTGACAGAGGAATCCAGCAAATACAAATATGCATGTTCAAAAAAGCTGCAAAAGCTCAAAAGGCTGCAGAGAATGCTGCTCTCTGTTCTTTTAAAAGAAAGCAGACGGATGGCTCTGATGGCACCCTGATCGTAGCTGGGATCAGGTCCTGCCGATGATGAAGAGGAGGCTCACGTGGCTGCTTGAGGTATGAGTACAGGCTCTATCCGCTATGCTATAGTTGACAATGCTAACTGCTGTAGAACATGCCAGTCAGGCGGTGAGACCGTGGAAGCTGGTCATTTCTGGACATTTCGGTCATTCGGCCATTTGTGGAAATTTTGTTCAGAATTAAGGCGGAACAGGCCGCACTTGAACACGTGTAGCGCCATTAAATCCTTCTGAAAAACTCCGCTGTACCTTCAGACGAGTGCATACAGAGACGAGCTGCAGTTCGCACATGAGTCATTTCAGGACGAGTCTGTCCAGCTCAGGAGACCCCAGCGGACGCACGTGTGACAGCGTGTGTTTCTCCTCCCCGGCTCGCTGTTGCAGCTTGTTATTGGCTTTCCTGCCCGTTCTGGCATTAAAGATAAATTCCGCATTGGTGTGCAGCGACTCTGGTTCTCACTCTTATCTGTGCTGCTCTGACTCCAGTACGTATTAAAATTCACCGCCGTGTCCCTCTACATCATCTTACACATATCTAACTGAGGTTTATTCAGATTTTCTCAGGTCCAGTAATTAGCCATATTCTACATTCAGCTGTGAACAGCAGAGCCGGTTCAGAGGATTATAGGGCCCCTCGGCCCTCCGTACGGGACATCTTCTGGGTGTACCGTATATGCCGAAGCCCTTCTCGCCCTGAACATAAAACTGTTTCGCCGCCATGAATGACAAGTACCGGTAAACGACTTGACTTGACCTTGCCTCATCCTTCCTCCTCCTTTGCATTTTGTGGTAGTCGTTAGCGCTTTATGGGATTTTCCCTCTGCCCAGTATTTGGCAACAAACTTCTGTCCTTCTCTGATAGTAGCTGTGTTCAGAGAGGACCCAGACATATCTGAATTTCAGGCACAGCTGCCCACAGCAGGGAATTCAATTCTCACAAGATGTGCGCTTGTGTGTGTGTGTGTGTGTGTGTGTGTGCGTGCGTGTGTGTGTGTGTGTGTGTTTTTCCAAATTCAGATGAATTCTTCCTCTTGAAATGTGGTAGCAGGGGAGGTGCAATGTTTTCACCAAAACACGGGTTCATGGAAAGTCATGGTCATCTGGGGAATTACTAATATGAAGGTGAAATGATTGTCCTCAACCAAAGCACAGCTGGGCCTTGAGACTGGGTGTTCATTAAAAATATGTCTCTTCAGGGAATTGTCATCTGAATTTGATATTGTTGTCGACTGCGGCTTACAGCCACTGGAATATCTGGGTAGGAGGCTTCATCTATAAAACCGATCTTTGATCATTTTGATTTTAAGCACGACTAAAGTAGGAAAACCACCTGTTCTTTATTAAACCTTGATCTCTAAGGAGGGTCACACCTCAATGAAATGACTTTTACTCACAGTCACATAGGAACACTCCACTGTTGCCATGCCTGGGGTGAGATTTTCATGGATTTTACAAGTGATGTGATGAAAATGACCAGATATGGGTTTAATTTTGAAAGATTTTTCCACCATTCATCACTGAGCAAAGGCTGTGCTGATAATAATTCCTGATACACTCGAAAAGTTTTAAAGGGAATTTCATATGCACAGCATGTGAGATCTGCTGATGTTCCTGAATTGCTGTTTGTCCAACAGAATTTTATTGCTTGGTAATGAATTTTTGATAGCTTAATGCTAACTGTGAAGGTTAGCTTCCCTATACATTTAACTGGCACATTAGGAATGGCACTGAACCTTGGGAATGAATGTGGATCCAGAATGTGTGAAACATCCCGACACAGCTATATTATTTGATAGATTGCAAGCAAAGGAGATGGAGCATCGTGAGGTTGCAGTGGGATGGGAGATAATCAACCTCATATAGAAGAACAGTTGCAGTGCATCTGTCACAGGTGCAGTTGAGAATAAAATAAACCGCCACGGCCTAAAAACAAAGTTGTGCATTCGTTTAGAGTAGGAGGACAAAATGGCTTCATGTTCATTGTCTGTGTGAAGTGCTCATCACAGGGCCTATGTGAGCATTTTATGGGTTCAGGACATTGCTCAAAGGCTCCTTGGCAATGCTCTGAAGGTGTTCTGGCACCTACTACCAGAACATCCACCCATGTTTTGTCTTCCCTGGGGCTTGAACCAGGAACCCTTGACTTCTCATCCCTAGGTCCCAACAGACTGAGCTACCACAGCCCTAAACATCAGTCATATATCCTAATTTGTTGTGGTTAGCGTGTCCTCATCCCTACAAAGGCATGATTGAGTCCTCTCATGTTAGCTACTATTCTGTCCTGCACCATTGTTGAAAGATTGGCAAGTGTAAACGGCAGAATGTAGCCTCATATGCTTGTTATGTTTTCATTGAGAGAAGGCTTCCAGAATTTACTGATCCACTCCCAATGAATGTTTAATTGTCAGATAATTTATTTTAAAACCAGCTATTCTGCCCCACTTCATTCACCGCAGGAGGTAGAAACTGATTCCAAATTGCTCTGTTGGGTATTGTTACTACACTAATAATTCATAATATCTACAGTGAACGGACCATTGTGCTGTAAGTGAGGTGAGAAAACAATTCTGGGAGATCAATAAACGGCTGGTTTGATGAAGAGCTGAGATTAACCCTCAACATGCCTGGCCTCTGGTAGAAGAGCTGAGCCTGATGGAAGCACAAGAGTGCCTGGAGAAAAAAGCATAGAGATTTGTGTCTTTCTCGAGGACACCCGTCTGACTATAATCCCACTTTCTGGGCCATTATGCTCTCTAACTGACCCTCCCAAAAGTTCAGGATGTCAGAAGTGGGATTCGAACCCACGCCTCCAAAGGAGACTGCGACCTAAACACAGCGCCTTCGACCGCTCGGCCATCCTGACACACACAGAGTGCAAACACCGCAAAAAACCACACGGAGATCAGGTCACAGTGACCAGCCCCTCATGGAAGTGACCTTTAACCAAGGAGCTCCAGCTGAACCCTCCTGAGTGTGATCTGAGTGTGGTGGCAGGATGTTTCACCACTGACAAAGGCTGTAATGTTTCTGCACTTCAGGCGTTGACTGAGCGCGGCCATCAGACCAGGCCATCAGAGACGCCGAGAGCTCACAACAACAAACAGACATGGATCCATGTGCTGTGGAGGTTGTATTTGGGATTTGTTGCAGCCAACCACCTGTTCATTTGTTAATTTGCCAGGCAATTCAGGGATGGAATAATCTTTATGGAGAACAGGAGTCGTACCACTCCAGACAAGTGTGGAATACGCCTGCTGAAATCAATTTGCAGCCCGATTATTGCAGTGAAGACTCAGAGAAAACAAACAAATACTTATTTCCATAATTAATCAAGTGCACATGAAAGTGCTTCACCTTTTCCTCATAGACAAAGATGGGTTGGGTTGTTGTTGCACAGTTAAAATTTTGGTATCTATCTTCCAGTTCAGTGAAAACAGCATATCTGATTCAACTGATGTCATCTGGATGTTTTTCGTCTTAAGAAGTGGCGTCAAAAAGATACAAAAACTATAACCTGTGTGAGATTTTAAGAAGTCAGGAAGAATCCCCACGTCATCTGTCGAGCATGTCAGGTGAACTCGGCCCTTTCAGACTCACTGCTGACCCCTTCTTTCAGTCTAATCTTTCTTTTTATTGCCATTGAGGATTAATTGCAGAGTCCAAAACAAACCTGGAGCCAAAAGTATAACTGAGAGTTTTGGTCCAGTAAAACAGGTAAATTCTAATTTTATTGAACTGAACTAATGAGCATGTTTTGGCTCCCTTCCCCACTTTAATATTGGCAAATGTGCACTAAAGATTGCCGGTCTAGTACCAAACAACCAAAAAAGCAAACCTACACAAAAGCAACGAACTTGCAGCTGTAGCGAGAGGAGGTAAGCTCCAGCTGCTGGAGAGGGGCGGAGTTTTGGAGAGAAAAACGGGAAGGGGTGCGATTGTGGGTGATAGCTATATTACTGCATATTACGTTGCGATGACATCAGGCTCTGACATGTTTGTCAGCTACTCTCTGTAACACCTGAACATGCAGCCGCATTAGCATCACTCATGCATTCATCCTCGCTGCGTCGCTCTGCTTGTCCTGATTCTTTCATCATCTGTTTTGAAGCTGAAGCTCCTTGACAGAATAGATTGTTAAATGGCCACGCCCCCCCAACCCCCCGCACGGTAACTAAGGCAACATCGATCTGCAGTTGGGTTTCTCTAAAGAATCATTATTCTCATCACTCCGCTGCCATTACAGCACCGCTGTGGGTCTCCTGCTGTAATCATTCGGGGCCGTTTACATTGTTCCTTAATGCACACGATGGGTTCGGATGGTGGGCTTCATAACGGAACTCAGGCCGAAGCAAACCAGGAGGAGATGAGAGCCGAGTGGGAACGGAGGCTCTCACCCTCACCACTGTGGACGGTGGAACGGAGAAAGTCTCTCCGAGCAAAAACTCTCCACATCCTTGACTTATATTTGGACTCAGGCAATCAATGGGAGCGGAATTATGAGGCAGTGGAGCGAGTGATTTTAATCTGCAACTAAATATCCAGAAGTGGATTAGTTTCAGACAATTTCATACCTTCAGAGCTCTTCATGAAATATGGATAAGGAAGAAGGGAGAGAGAGATGGAGATGGAGAGAGAGAGAGAGGGAGGGAAATTGGGCACTTTCCCAAACCTCCTCAGATGGAGACCTGATGAAAAGTATTGCAGATGGGCAACTGGAGACTTTCTGACCTCTCTGGATAGCAGATGTCTCCCACAGCCTCAGACTGGGCACCAGATTAATTAGAACCCCCCCCGGTAAGACACCTTTCAACAGTGACAGTGGAGTTCCCAAACATGCCCAGATTTCCTCTCGCTGCGGGAATTCTCTTCATCGGGGCCGCAGACGAGCGCCGGGTGATCCAAACAAAGAGACGGGAACCAAGGATGGGGAAGAGGTCACGCTGGTGCTGAGTTCACCGAGGCTCCGGGGGTGTGATTGTGAGGCATGAGGTGTGCTGCGCGCGTCTGCAGTCAATCGGGTGAACAAACGCACGTCTAAAAATAAACAGCACATCACAAAAGGGAGGCTGCTTTTACAGAAGAGACGTCCATGCTGATCTAACAACCGGCGCTGCCACAAAGTGTAACTCAGAACACGGTGATGGGCCACTCGCCATTTCAGCTTTCAGCTTTTAATTTTAATAGCAAAAGAAGTAAAACCCAATATTTTGACAACAGCTATAAATAGATGAAAACACAAAGATATGAAAAACATTACTTTTTTCAGGCGCAGGCTGATAGAATTCTTCTGAATTAGTGATATCTTTATTTTTTTCTTAAAACACATTTAAGGTTAAATTGAAAGGGAATTTCATTAAGCTGGATTTGTTTTTCTGTCACTCACTTTTATTTATGCTCTTTTTTCCCCCGATCTTCTTCCATCTCCGGTTGCCTGCCTTCACCCCTGGACTTGTTTTCTGTATTAGTATGTTCGACTTTGTGCTGTATTTTGTGTATTCCGAACTGGTTCTTGGATTTTTGACCCTTGCCTGCTTCAGTTTGGCGAATCTGCCCTGGTCCAATAAATCATTTGAACCGCGTTACCTCTGCCTGCTGCGTCTGCGTTTGGGTCCGGTGCCAGTTTCTGCCACACTGGACAGTCTAATACAGTCCAAAAGAGTTGCTCAATTAAAGTTGCTTACGGACTCAGCGCGACAGATTTTAGATCTGCAGATGTTCGCCATAGGATGTGGGCACATCTGTGCGAAGGCCATCGTCCGCACGCCTCTCTGTAGGCGCTGTTGAGTGCTGAGTCGCAGATTTAAAATGAGCCTTTTGACTTCACATGAAAAGATGAGCGGGGAGGGGCCAGCACTAACTTAATAAACAGATCACTTGGTCTACAAGTGGTTGCAGCTCCTCTGATTATAAATGATCTTGCACTTATTCCGAAAAGAAGTGGAGGAAATTGGGATTAGAGCCCAGCAAAAGAAGGAGGTGTGGAGGTCAGGGTTCAGTGGCGGGTCGCACGCAGAAGTTCCAGGGGGACGCGATTTCACCTCAAAACAGCTGCTGATGTTTTGTTGAATCCGAAGTAGCTTTTGTGTCCAACATAAGTGCAGTTTCATGTTTAGTGGGTGTTAGAAAGCTTTGGGGCAGGACTCCCGTGCCGCTACCCCCCCCCCCCCCCCCCACCACCACCACCACAGCTCTGAGCAGCTTGTCACGGGAGAGGGGCAGCACATTTCCTGGCACACTTGAGTAGGAATAGGCTGGTGTTTACAACTCAGAGATGGGTTACATAATAAATGGTAATATTGTCCACAACACGTGAGGCGTTAATGTCGTCAGCACCTTTTCCCTGTGTAGTTGTGCTTCTCTCCATCTCTCGCTGTCACTCTCTTTATCTATCTACAGGTATTGGTGACCCCATAGCTGATGTGGAGAGGAGAAGGAAAGAGGAGAAGGAAAGAGGAGAAGGAAAGAGGAGAAGGAAAGAGGAGAAGGATAGAAACCCCTTCCTCCTCCTTTTCTCTGACGGCCATCAGCACTAAGGTCCCCCTATATGAGTCTGGTCCTGCTCAAGGTTTCTTCCTTTGAAAAGGGAGCTTTTCTTTGCTGTTCTTGCCTGTTCAAGGGTCAGGCTCTGGGTTTCTGTCAATCACGCAGAGATTTCTGGGCTGAAATCACGAGTCTTTGTTCAGGTAGCACGTGATCTATCACGGTGTCACAGCAGTTGGCACGATCAGTCTTTAAACTGCAGGACAAAGTACACACAAGCAAGTTGAAAATCAAAACTTTTAACGAGTATGCTCAATAAATTAATAAGTCAAATTCAGTTTGCAAGCAGCTGCAGAAGCTGTGCAACCTTTTTACTCACATGAAACGGCACGGAGCAGCACACACTGACCACCAGCGGTGAACAAATGACACGCTGACCTGCTGGCTAACAGCTCATAGCTGTTTTTGTTTTGATAGTTCAGAACTCACTGCAGTATTTTTAGCATCTATCAGCTGTCAGGAAGGCTGTTTTCATGTTCCGCTTGCCTCATTAATCTCAAGCGTCGGGAGTTTCGCGGAGTTTTATTAAATTGCACGGCATTGTGGCCGGGAAGGGAAAGGTTGCACTTTAACGTTGTGGGAGAATAATGAAACTTGTTGGGTGCAACTTCTTTTTCCATATAAGTGTGACAGAACATGTTTAAATCAAGTGGGAGTGGAAAACAGGCTTCTGGAGCGGCTGTGGAGGGTGCGTCTTTATTCTGAGGCTCTTTATCATGATAAGTGCTATCTGACTCAGCTCAGAGATGATTGATCCAATCACTCGGCCTCACAGTACAGGCGTCTGCGCCTGGTTTTGGGTCCCTGTAAACCCTCAAACCGAAGCTTTCTGGTACAACGCTCTCAGTCTATACAGCCAATAAAACCCAATGATTAAAGAAGCTGAGTAACTGTGTAAAGCCTCAGCGACGTCCCTCTTTAGTGCTTTCACAGCTGTTTATGTTGTTTGGGGGTTTTTTAAGCCGAGATTACAGTTTATTTCGGGTTTACCTGTGGGTGGCCCTCCACCCATCTCACTTTGAACAGCTGGGTCCATGTAGGAGGATTTTGAGCCCTGTCAGGTCGCTGCCGTTAATGTGCCAGCTCATAAACCTTCTGATACACATACAGCTCGTGCACATACAGCGTTGCCAGTGCAACACTGCTACACGGTTCCACGTGGTTTGATAGCGCAACCCAAAATACACACCTTAAACTTTAGAGAAAGAAAAGAGAGGATTAGGAGTTTGGAATTAGTCGATCAATCCATCCATCCACCCGTCGACGAATTAGTTCCGGCTGAGAGCCTTGCAGCATCACACACGACTGTGTCAAAGTGAATCCCGCTGTGTTTCCCCAGGAAAATGCTAAAAATAAAAACATGAATGACATTTAAAGGATTAGTGGAGACACTGATCGTAACGGTTGATTTAAAAACAGTCTGGAAGTGGAAAAAAACCTCCAGATCTTCATCTGGCTTTGCTTCTCTGAGCGCAGGATTAGACAGCAACAGGGCCTTGATTGGGAACATGAAAATAAGTTTCCCAGATAGAGATCAACCGGAAAGCTGGGAGATAACAAAATTATATCTGTGATAATCATAATCAGTCTGTTCAGATGACAAGAGCAGGTGATCCGTCACGCAAACGCACCAGGTTGCTTTTTTTCCTCTCCTGGTTTTGATGTGCTCGTCTGTGACACAGAACGGAGCGGAGACAAATAAAACACTACAAAAGCTTTTGACTTTTATGTTTGACATGAATATCAGAAGACACCATGAACCTAGAACGCCGCGCCCTTTGACGGTGACAATCAGCTAGCCTGAAACTGTCCAAAGGCAACAAAACCACTTAACCAGCATCTTATTCCTTTCATGCCATGAAGAAGAAGAAAAAAAAACACAACCTGTAAGCTGTGAAGACAGCAATTCATCAGAGTTAAGTGCTTGATTATTTTAGAACTAAACTATGATAATGGAATACTGGCCCCAGCTCCATTTTTAACCACCTCAGAGTGGTATTGATCTTCCCATCGCTCACCATGGAAGCAAACAAGTGCCTTCTCTGAAATGTCAAGGGTTCTTTTTTAAGACCACTGTACGTCAGTGTTCGCTGACATAAATAAAAATAGGCATAAACTACTTTAGCTGTATCCACCTTGCGCAGCTCGGACGTCCTGGATCCATTTGCAGCACAACAAATGGGACGCGTTTTTCTCTAACTTTAATATGAACCTGCACTATTGTTTTACATGCAAATTAAGCCCCAGATATACTGTGCGTTTGCTTGCACGCACCATTACCATTAACTACCAGCTTTATGAGCTCAAGATTAATGTTTCTATTGTGGCGTCAGTGAGTGCAATATAAGCAACTGCAGAATCTACCACACAGTGGTCGAGCAATGTTCTCTCTTCACGGCAAATACTGACAACAATGTTTTCCGGTGATTGTAGCATTTCACCTCAACTTCTGATGGCGTATGCTGACAGGAAAGCGCTTGAATGCGTTTACGAAGACTGAACGCAGCAGATGTCTGCAGCATTGTTCAATTTTCAATAAATGGTGCCCATGATGCACAGGTACTTCATCACACTATTGCGACATTGTTTATTAAGATCACCCTGGACGTTGATGCATTATATAGGAGACAAAAAGGAAAACATAACCTCTTAATCTTGTTAGATGCTAATTACACTCTGCATCCGGGGGCGTGGCCACATTCCTGACTGGTGAAGCAGAGCAGCCTGCGTCAGAGCCGCATAATAAATGCACTTGATAAAAACATGGACAACCTCAGGACTGCCTGTGATGAGAGCTCCCCTGACCTTAATAAGCCGTGTTCGTGGCATTGCATGAGCCCATTATGGGGACTTTAATGCTTATCCATTTCATTTCTCACCATTTGTCTTTACTCCTGCTGCAGCTAATGAGCACCAGACGGATCAGAGGTGGGGTTTCGGGATCCGCTTGGGAGCGTGAGCATTGCACCCGTTCAACAGGGTTGGAAAAAAGAGGATAAAAATAAAAACAAAAATGGGATTGTTTACCCAGAGAATTTCTGCCCTGCGTCCTTATTTGCTGACTGTACAGAGATGGAAGAGATGATATTTCTTCAGAATATAAATTCTCCGCCTCCTTTAAGCTGCAGTAATTATGTGGATACACAGCTGTTCAATATTAACCATGTCTTTAAATATTGATCTTTTGCATGTCTTTAATTGTTCAACATGCAGACTAACTGTCTTTACATGTCGCTGTAATAACACCCTTGATGATGGTGAGTCAGTTGCTTCATGGTTTTGGTGCGTGCGGCAGATTACAAAGCAGGTGATTCTGCAGCTGGAGATTCCTCCCCCTCCCTGGGGGTGGTGGGGGGTGGAGGGTGGTTGCAGCGAGTGGAGTTGACCCTAGAGTGGCCATCCATCACATTCCTTTGAGAACACTCAGGCTATAATAACACTTCACCGCCTCTTTCATCTGTCAGCAGCAAACTATGAGGCTGGCAACTTTGTTTCCTTCGCAGCATCGCTGCTAATACACGCGGCAGCGACACAAACGCACCCAATAGCTACGATAAGTAATAAAGACGGCGCTCGGGAAATGGAAATTTTGGCCCAAACAAGCTTCACATGTTCATAAATATACCAACGCTGAGCTGATGATTGACAGCACACGATTACATGGTTGACAGCTTGCACTCATTGCAAACGATGGGGACAGATGTTTGCGCTCACTCACATGCAATTGGGGTTTGCCTTCACAAAAATGGGAAATTAATTGAAAATCAAATTTGAGGGAATGGGGGGGGGGGGGGGTTCTTTTATTTTATATCCACATCGCCACCTGTGTGTTGACACCACGTGGGAGCGCGTTTTTGAATGAGGTTAGCTAATGTTAGCAAAAAGGAGCATCCTGTCACATTGCAACAAAGCCATAATCAGTAGTCAGTTGAGTTGACTTGTCAGTGGTTTTAGTGTGGGGGCTGATCAGGGTTATGGGATGCAGGCCCTGAAACCGCTTACTCTGCTTGCCTGAATCAAACCAATTACACAGAACCTAGATTACATTATTTCTAGTTACACTCATATGTCATTGGATGAGGAAGCGAAAATCTAATTTAACATTTATAATTCAATGCATCAAAAGAAGCTCATGCGCAGCCTTGTGGCCCTTCTGAAACATCACTGTTCGTGGCTCTTCAATCAACAAATAAACGTTTGATCTGGCAAGAATTCATTAGCTCCTTACCTTTCATCACGTTGTTACCATCAGTGATAATAAATTACGCTTAAACATAGATTTTATGTCAGTGGTTGGAGGTGCTGGCTGTTCGATTAGTTTGAGCTCTGCACATGATGCTAAACTCCAGTGACCATAATCACATTTAGACCACTTACGATTACTGGATGTGTTAAAAAAAGAGCCAAAAATGTATTAATACGAGGTAAAGTATTAGCAAACAGAACATCTGCTTGTAAATTGTAAAATGATCAAACACACGATTTTTCCCTCCAGTTGCAAATGTCAGAACTCCCTTTAGTCCAATAAGGCATTAGGTGTTTTATCTTATTTCAAAGAGGGCAGAAAATTTTAATACCAAATGGGAAAGGACTTTTCAGCAGGCCGTCGAAAAACTACTGAAAAATGAAACCCATAAATATCTCCACATTACACACAGAAATAACAATTCCAAGGTCGTGAAGTTGTAGGGAGCAGAAAGGTAAACTCAGCAGTCTTTAAATTTGAATATGTGTGTGTGTGTGTGTGTGTGTGTGTGTGTGTGTGTGTGTGTGTGTGTGTGTGTGTTGGACACAGTCAGAGCGGTTAGAATTTAAGGACGGGAGCTGTTTTCTATTTCATCTCTCTGATGTTAGAAATGATGTTATTTATTCTGTATTGAAGAACCATGATATATGGGGGGGAGCTCCATATATGGGAGTTCCGCCGCCGTGGCCTCGCCCTGGTCTCCGGGCTCCGTCCAACTGCCGATGACGTTTTGCGTCAACGGCGTGATTTTGTTTACCACAGAACTTTAGTGTGCACGCTGCCCTGCTGCGGTGCTTATGAGGTGTCTGACTCATTGTGCCCGACCTGCTGTCACTTTCAATTACCCCAGTCTGTGGTCACCAATCCTTGCACAAGCTGAGCAGTCTCTCCTCCCCCAACAGCTCCAGTATTGTTGGAAGAAAATCCATACACATCAGGAGCTCTAAACAGAGCTGGATGAATGCGTGGGGAGGACAACTGCATGTCCTGCCTCACAGGTCACCAGCGCCCCTGCGCCTGGATCGAGGCACTTCTCTCCAGCTTTTGAAAGACCGCATCCTTTCAAAGTGTCCATCAGTTTGAGGACGGGCAATTGAAATTTTAAGTTCAAGCTGAGCGCCTTTGATTCGGTGCGGAGGCACCGGGCCCGGATCGGCAGGTGTGTGTCTGCGGGCTCGCTGACCTCTCGACACTCACGGGCTGCCGTACTGGAGCTCTGTTCCATTTCCTTTCCACTCTATTTGTCTGCCAGCTTTCTGACAGCCAACGGCAAATTACTGATCTGATTCTGCAGCGTGCGCTTGATATGCAGCAGACACTGTAGGTGATCCACGTCAAGTACCACACTTGGCTCGTTCCTGGGAAGAAACCGAGAGGACAATCTGCATGCCAATATGTTGTGGATTTAAATATAAAATCAGGATGGGCCAGTGTTTTCCCACACATGGAACAATCTGATTGTATGGCTATTCTCAGGTGACTTGGATCTCCTTTATGATGCATGTAAGCGCAGGTACGAAAACAAGCTTCACCCTAATTAAAGAGCAAAGGTTTCCTACTCATTATTCGTAGAATAATACATCCACATCCACACATAGAGGCCCGGATTGTTTTCTGTGTTCTTTCTCCAGAACCGTGAGGGAGAAAAAGTGCCCTTTTTCCCAGTGAAATGAATTTAATTGCATTTGTGCGTTTTACCCTGAGGCGAGGCTCTCGCGCAACAATTTAATCCTCATGCGGAGTGAAACGTACATATATAATGCATGCACTTTGGATTGCACTTAATAAGTGAGAGTAATTAAAAAGAAATCATTTTTAATTTATCGTGCTTATCACAGCAGGGTTTTTGAAACTGGAACAGACAGAGATGATGGAAGGGGAAGGTGTGTGTGGAGAGAGAAAGGGTGGTGTGGGTGTGTGGGTGGGGAGGGGGGGTGAAGAAAGGGAGGACAGATAAGGGGGGATTGGTACTGTCACAGTGTCGCACAGACGACAGGTGGAAAAGCTCCCGAGACAAACCTGCATCCTGCACCCCAGCTCCATCATCAGGGAGCAAATCACACCCCAGAGGCAGAGTTTAACGCTCCCAGGCAGACAATCATCTTCCCCTAAAACATTTGAGTGGCTTGATTTGGCTTCCAGACTGCTGCATTTGTAAAAACAAAACTCTGATTCATCTCGGTGCATCATAATCACGGAGCTCTGACAGTCGGATGTCTTCGGCTCTCCTGAGAGGACCGAGGACCTGGTTCAAAACCAGCAACGTGCACAACAGCCCTGCAAATTGGTTTCAATTACACCATCCATTCATCCATCCATCCATCCATCCATCCATTTATCAACATTATTTATCAGATTTCCCATTCATCAAAATGAGCCAAGTTAATTGTAGCTTTCTTTTCAGAGGAAGAAGCGAACAGCAACGGAGGACATGTGTTTTTTTCCCGCCACATTTGGAGGAGGACCTGCAGAGAAAATGAGGAGCATTCACGGCAAAACGAAGACCGAAATGCTGTAAACATCCTATCAAACAGCTACAAATTCTTGAGCCACCTATATTCCAGATAAGAATTTATCCAACTCACATACTAAAAATGCCGTCGCGCCATCATGGTAACCGCCGCTATTGGCTCAATACCTTCTGACAGAAAGAAAAAAATATTTTTTTACAGTCTGAAGAAAAACGTCTCGGGTGCAGAAGTGATACTAAAAGAGAATAACGTTCAGATGCCCCAGCAGCGTAGCCCGGCTGTGCGGGTGGAGGCAGGCTCCACTCTACTGCCCATTTACTCCACAAATATGGGCTGCTCAGCTTTTACCGAATGTTTACTCCTTGGGGAATTGGCTCCATCCTGTTAAGGTCACTCCGTCTTGCCGCTGCTCCTCTTCCTCCAGTTTAGTCGCCCCTCCTTTTCCAGAGTGCACACCCTAACCTAGATAACATCAACATTAGCCTTCAGCTTTGCTGCTAATATTTGAGCAGCTACCGTGGGTTTGTGCTGACAACAATATAGATGCCCCACTTTAACCTCGCGCTCCAGAGCCGTTGCTTTCTGTTCCCTCACAATCAAGGTGCACTTGATATCTGTGTGTTAAGATGTCACAATGACAAGGCTGCTATTTTTGCATCTTTTGCATGTGAGTACTAAAAGGAATTTTAAAAAGCTTGAATTATACTGTAATTATGGCAAGGACAGAGGAGTCCTTCTCATATCAGCTGCACAGAAATACATTGTAAAAGTTTTCATCCCATTAAATAATCCTATTTATGTAAACATAGATTTGGATGTTTTGATCTAAAACAAGGACAGACGCCGCAGAAGATGCAGAAATAAGCTATGAAAATGAGCAAAACTGCTGCACCAACCTGTAAACACCTGGGTCAGGATCTTACGCTTGACTACAACAGTCACACTTTCTGGGCTTCTTCCATGTTTGGGATCGAAAAAAAAAACCTGTCTTGACATGATAACTTTGGAACTCAGCTCACGTGAAAGCGAATCATAGCCCGTGTTACCTGATGCACTCTTTATAATTGTCTTTAGAATTTTGATCACTCACCAGACCATAAACAGTTTTCAGATATTTGTAAGCAACCCGCAGCAACGTCGCTTGATGGTTTAATACTCTCAAGATCTTTTAAAGATCTAAACGCTAATTATTGTTGCATCCCTTAAATATCGACTCCTAAAAGCCGTCTTTACATCACGCAGTGCCTTTTTTCAGATGAAGGTTTGACATGGTTTCTAAAGAAGAAAGAGTTCAAAGGAAAGCCTCAACTCCACATCAACATAGGGAGAATCAACGGCTTTCAAGGATTTCACACTCCAGCAGCAGTGCAGCTTTAACAGGTTCAGTCAGTCTGCATCTTCAGGCTGACGTGTGATGTGTGTGTTGGTGTTGTTGCGTGTTTATATTTGTGCCTCTGCTACTGTAACTACCCGGGCCATGGGATCGCCATGGTTAAGGGCACAGAACGAGCGGTCAGTGGTTTTCTTAGAACAAAGAGGGTTGTGCGAGCGCCGCGGCTCCGGCGCTACGGCTCCGGACTTGACACCGATCACGAGTGGAAACACAAATTCGTGGTGAATCCACAGCCTTCCCTCTTGGCCCCAACAGAGAGCACATGTCACATGCAGGCTTTTCACACAGGCTGCTAGACAGGACAGTCAGGCGCACGGCAAATCTGCTTAGTTACTTTATCATGCCAGGAAGTGTTACACATGGGAACGCAACACTTGTCAAAGTGGATCTTCAGCCCTGCAGGGCCATTCTCCTATGATTCTGTGACCTTTCAAGAACGTGCTCCATAAAAGGCTCTTTAAACAGGGACCGAAAAAGTTTCTGCTTCTTTTTGCATGAAGGGGAAAAAACAGCCAGATGCTATTAGCGTCACAGCTCAGCAGCGCTGCACTGTCCACCTTTTGTTTCACGCTGCAAACGTACAGCCGGACGCCTTCCTGACAGTGAGGTTCGAGGTATTCTAAACAGAAATCCACAATGACAAACGCTGAGCGGCGTTATGAAGACAACAGCTCAAATGGTGCAATGTACCCATGCTAACCTGGCAGCCACACTGGTGGGTGAATACAGTCACAAATATTTGATATTTTTTTTGAAGCAAGTGTGGGGGCCACACTTGAATGAGCACTGTGGCAAACTCTAAAACCCATTTCCAGCAGAGCTGAAAGGACCTCCCAAGGACACAATGGCTCCCATTACCTGCACTCTGGTGTTATAACAGTGGCTGCTGACAATGAGAACATACAGAGGAACGATTGGCTGCAATCAAGACTTGAAAGGTTGCCTTTTCTCCCGTCCAGTTAGCCATTAAAGTGTGGAACAGCCGGGGAGCCGTGGTTCTTTTCGCAGCGGGGATACGGGGGCCAATACAATTGATAATAGTTATAGAAAAAAATAAATCGCTCAAACTGCAGGTTTGCTATTGATGGAACAAAAAGAGCTAATCATCATCTGACATCATTACATGACACGCAAGATGTGGAATACGTGCGTAAGCCTCCATCTAGTCTAAATGAGATTCCGTCTTCTTTGGAACTGATCACATGATGCACATGTGTTTGCAGAGCTCCGATCATGGATGCTCTGCTTCGGGACAGGCAGGTCATTTATTGTAAAGTAAGTTGTGAAACGCTGGTGTGAATGTGAAAATGAGTGCTGGCTCCTTTGTTCCCTCCTCAGTATGAGCTGGCTGTTGCGGCGACTTCCACATGGCAGAGGAAATGGCTGCTGTTCTACCTCGGTGGCTGTGACCAACAAAATACTGTTGCTTTAATTTTCATTTCACATTTGTGCTTTTAGTATTTGACGCCACAGCTTAGTTGGTACCCCAGGTTTTGTGCTAACTGTTTTAACAGAGAATGGTGCCTCTGGTGCTGCCTTTGCTCTGCTTTCAGCCTGATTTATGTCAACATTCTGCTCCTCTAGTAACCTCTTTATTCCAGTTGTCCCACTTAAAATTGCTTGAATATCATTTTGTTTATTAGCACATCAAGAAATGTTTTAGCGTCCAGTTATTTTGAAGCATTTCTACACTCACTGAGCGACACGCAGATATGCTGTTTATGCTGCTCTCTATCTTTGTGCACTTCAGACTGATGTTTCTGATAATTTCTAACAACAAAAGTGCGTCCTTATGTCGGCCTCAGTGATGATGTGCTGGGGGAATTGTGCATGCACACAGTGTCAGAACTCTCAGTCCTTTGCAGTAGACTGCATGAAAGGAAATGAAAACACACACTGCCAGATATCAGAGGAGCAGAACAATCACAGCTGTTGTGGTTTGTGTCATCACGATGTGTGCTTATGTTTCTGGGGCCCTCCAGGCCGCAGGGGTCTGCATCAGGATTAATAAAACAGCATCACCCAATCTTTAACCTTTAGGAAGCATCGTGCTAATGTTCGTTTTCAAAGCTTTAAACTATGTTTTCAATGCTTTGCTTGTGTTTTTTTAATGAACTGTTTTGAATTGGACACTAATTAAAGTTGTACAAAGGACGGAGGTGATGTTAAAAGAAAAAGTTAATTTGTTTTTTGTCTCATTTTAGTAATTGTTTAATTTAATTTAGTATGCTTACAAAGGAGAGAGGAAAATGAACCGTCTGCATGTTTATTTGCTCCTGTATGTATAATGCAACAGATATCACTGGATGTGTCAGGCTGTTGTCATAGAAACCGAAATTACAGCAGAGTTTGAATTATTTCACTTCTAGACATGAAAAAACCCATATTGTTCAGATAAAGAAAGACTCAGTCCAAGGAGCTGAAAGACTTCTAAATAACATCATTGTTTGTGATCCGTTCCTGTTCAGATACATCTGATTATTTTTATGTTAAATGATCGTAACATTATAACTAAAGCAGACGGGTTTTATTAACACAAACTGTGTTTATGTGCTTTCTTCCCTCCCCACATGACAACCTGTCATCAATCCAGAAAAGTTTCACTCCTAAAATTTGTTTCATAAAGTGGAAATTTTCCAAAGCGTTTGGAATAGAGAAAAAGCACATTTTATTTTTATTTTTTTTAAAGTTGAAAGAGCATTCTCGCAAGGATATCCTTATCCATGTTTTTTCTATTTTCAGGTAAATTGCACAATTTCCGACGCCAGCTTTATCTGAATGCCTGCAGGTTTTCCTAAATTTAAATGTGCTGTTTGTATCTCTGTGTAGTGTCGGTGTATGTCAGGGTTATGTTAATTGACTTTCAGCACTTACTGGAAGCTGCTTTATTTATTTATTTTAGATTATTTATTTATTTCCACGCCATTTTTAACACAGGACGCTCGGCTGTCCATTCAACACAGTCCGTCTTCCAGGGTTTGCCTCCACCTCCGAAGGCAATCTTCTCGGAGACAAGTTCGTCAATGTGGGAGTTGTTTCATTTCAGCTACTCCTGATCGTCAAACAAATCCATGAAAAGTGCAATCATGGGTTAAACAACGTTAGCCCAGCCAGTGAGTGTGGTTAGTTCAATCAGAGAACGGCGCTGCTTGGCCAAAGGGAGTCAAAGGAGTGGCATGAATAATGTGATGACAAATAACAATTGATGGCACACACGACAGAAACCACACAGGGCTGGACGCTATGAGAGGCGTTCTGTTCTGTGGCACAAGCCCGCATAATCACAGGGCAATGAAATAGTGCGAGTGCAGCACATGCGGTAATAGATGCCACATCGTCATGAAAAGAAGTGTCCACTGCTCGGCTGCCCTGCCACATCCAATGAGTTATCCAAGTGTGAAGATGAAAAGGTAGGGCATGGGGTTGGAGGTATTATGGAGACAGATTGCGTGCTGAGATCATTTGGACTGTCTGCAGGACCTGGCCTGTACGCAGCTGCTCTGCTGATCAGTGACACTGTCAGAGCAGAGAGGGTGTGAAAGCCAGATACAAAAGGTCAGGGAATAAAAGTATAGCCCTCAGTCTTACTGTAGCACCAATCATCTATGCCCGCCTGCCCTTTCGCCTCCTGTCAGCTGTTGCTGCTTGTTTTGGCAGGAGCAACTTTTCATCTGGGAGGACCTGACTTACGTGCACACTTGTAGGGAGACGAAATGGGTGAATGAGCATCGTAAGAAAGAAGAACGCTGATTGGAATGATGATTACACATTACACTCAAGACAGTAAGGATGCCACAGTCTCCCAGCTGGATGCTTTTAGCATTATCAATCGCTGTTATTTAGTGTTGCTGAAAGATGCAGATCTGGGTTTTGGATCAGTTTAGTTTATCAAGTGACGTCATCTGAACTCTATTGCAGGTGGCCTCACAAAGATAGATATTTACTGTTTATTCTCCTCAGAGGAAGCACAAATAACAGTCAGTCACTGAATTTCAGTGTTAGGTCACAAAATATTGGAATTGTTTCTGTCGTGATGACCCCCGTACTTATAGGGGTCGCTGCACTGATATACGTATATTCAACACGACAAGTCGATACATAAGAGAATTTTTCGAATTTCAGACATGCGCTTAAAACCAGAGCAGTGAAAATTTCCATCGCAAGTGAACACCACAAACCGTTTGTGCAGACACACACAATTGCCGTTGCCTGTATATAAAGCAAACTCTGTATGTTTCAGCAGACCAACAAACAGTCAACAAATGCAGCTTGACAAACTCTCCAGCACATTACAGTGAAGCTCTGTGTCCACAGAAGATAACCAGGTTTGTGAAGATCATGTGTGTGTGGACCAAGGTCTGCACATTGTTGTAGACAACCTGCTGCACACACACACACACACACACACACACACACACACACACACACACACACAAATTCACCATTAATGTTTTAATCTATGTCTATTGCAGGTCTATTCATTCTCACCTTGTGCAAATAATGCAGAGATGATTATATAACAATTATCAAAATGCAGTCTAACGACTTATATGGCTATTCTGGTGGTCTGTGTGTATCATTGAATAGATTATGTGCAGTGAGATTATAGTGCAGCAGACGTGACATTTGCTGGCTTGTTGTGAGCGATTCCTCCACAGGTATTAGAATCAAATTTACATGCACGTGTTGCAGTAATTACTACACCGAGAGAGGGAGGGATAGAGAAAGAGAGGGAGAGAGGAAGAGAGAGGGGGAGAGAGAGAGAGAGAGAGAGAGAGGGGATTTAATTGGATATTCGGCCCCTCTGGATGTGGACTGAACCGTGGTACAGCATCATTATAATCTCTCATCAGGTTCTTATTTGAACCCTGAATGCCCACTCCCTTCTGCGCTCTGTGCACTTGAAAGTGCAGGCAGACTCTTTTATTTTATTTATTTTCAAAGGATAACAGCGAAAATTTCATTTTCCTTTTTTAATGATGGCTCACGTTTAAATAAGATCCCAACTTATTCATCAGTAAATCATAAGACCACACTCGAATATGTTAATGACGCCTCGACGTCGCTTTGCTTTTTCCAATCCTGTAATTTTGTCATTTAATCCCCCCCACACACAGTTTGTAATGTCAGCCTCATGAAAGACTTCCACCTCTATTTTCACCGCATGGTGCATAAACAATTGGATTCGTTCTACTAATCCCTCAAACCATTGAACTGTGAGACCATTGTGGTTGCCGGTGGTAGACGGGGCGGACCGACTCTCCCCTCCGGCTGTGAGAACGCTGCTCAGATGAAGCCTGTCAACTTCATTACCTGCTGATCTTAAATGACCTAATGACATTTGAGCGAGTTGGCAGGTTTCACGACGTCCCACTGAAAAATATAGCGAGCTTCAAATTCTATGTCTGAAGATTAAGATCTAATTAGGTAAAACAGTTAAATCGTGTCTAAGCCCGAGTGGTTCTGCTGATTATTTTCATCTACGATTTCAGCTTTGACCTGCAGTTGCATTGAAAACGGGTTTTATCAACTTGAAGACGAGGCAGAATTCCGACAGCCCTCCCGATCGATATGTTATAGGTCACCCGAGAGTCTTGTATCTGTCCAATCAATGCTCACACATCAAAGGACTGTGCCATTGTACACACTTAACAAGTGCAAAAAGGCCAAACGTGGAAGGATCAACCCAATAAGTAGGTCAGAAAAACACTCCAATTGGGTCAAATGATAATGTGCTCGTGGAAGTGATTACTTCTACAACTGCAGCTCCTGCATGTGGGCACGAGCGTGGATTCAGATGTTCGACGACGTTTGGGTCTGGTCGATTATACGTCACTATCGGCTAGAAATTTGCGGCCTGGTCATGCAAGCGGGCGAAAACTCGCTATATCCAGAGATATTATTGTTTTCCCACTCAGCGTTTCTCTGAGAATCCGTGTTTCCACCGATCGTCTTGGCGGGAGCCGTTCTGCATAGAAAACCTGCCTGCGTCTTTACGAACCGGGACAGAATGGATGCGGCAGCGGCAATTCAATTAGGAGCGAAGCAGCAATTGTTTTATCACAAATGATTATGATATGTCGGTTTTGACAGTGCACAGCGTTGATCAGCTGTGACTGAGAGGAGGTAATCACGCTGAAATCTTATCAATGCGCTGTGCACTGCAGATAATGCAGGCCCGCTCTCTTATCTGCACACAGAACAGGGCTCCCCCCCCCACCCCTGTGCTGTTTGTCTGGGCACCCTGGGCGCTGAGATAATTTCACCACCCTTCCAGGATTTGTACATTTGTGCAAGTTTCAGACCCGTGTAGGTGCAACTGATGTCAACATTCGGACCCAGATCGTCCCGGTGGATATTCGTGCCCGAGAGGCAAAGTGAGATAAGAACAAGTGGGAAAACTGCTTCTGTGATTGAGGGCAGAAGAATCTACTGGTTGCATCAAATACCAGAAAGGATCTTCAACAAGGCAACGCCGGAGTGCCCCAGCTAAAAAAACCTCCTGTGAAGTGATGAGGAAGATGTGCACCGATGATGAACCCCACCACAAATAATTTAATTAGAGTTGCGGAATAATACTTGCGGAATAATACTTCATTAGCAACACTCGCTCCTTTTCTCACACGTGCTGCCCTGCTGTTACGAACGCAACACCAGCAGAATATTGATGGCAGAAAGATTAAGATCAAGAGAAAGATGGACATGACACATGGTGGAGGAATATGTTCACTCCGCTTTGTGGATTTACTTCATCTGTCCAGTCGACTGTGTTGATAATCCCGTCCATGTGCTGTCACAAAAAAAAGCTGTTGTATATGTGTGCATGAACAGGACTGTGTGTTAGTTTCAAAATGGAGTCCTGCATTGACATTCGCACAGATGAGTGAGATTTCAGTTTCTAAAAAGACAACGACACCAGCTGAGAGAAGGTTCCATATCTCGAAGTAAGATAACCATTCACCAAAACAGCTTCGTTAAACTCCTGAACATGAAGAAGTCTCTGTCACTGATCCGGTTTGCCTGTTTACGAACAAGGTTTCAGTCACCTAACGTGGCTGACATCGATACAGGCAACGAAAACCCGTGGTCCAACCGGCTGCCCCTGAGGAACTCCAATGGACGCTTTGATTTTGTGCTGGAGAAACTGATTTTGGTGTCAGGGGTCTCAAACCCGGAGTCAACCCACTTGAAATTTGGGTGGGTCGATGTGCAAACAGCAAGTTTTACAAGTTCGCAGGTCGCCAAGTTACGGGTTGGGATCTGCCTCTGATTCAGACATCATTGATCCAGGAGGATTCATCTTGCTCCTCTGGTGGAATTATGCTTCGATTTTGATACAACATCCTCAGAAAATGCCTAGCGAAACAAGTAACACATACCTGAGTGTGTGTCTCCATTGTTAACCTTTATCTCTTGGAAGGCAAGTAGAAACAAACTACCACACACCTATTTCTCTGTCAGTCGTCATGGAAACATGACACTATGCCAGTGGTGTGGCATTTGGACCAGATGGAAAACAAAGGTGTGAACGTGGACCGTTCTGAGGAAATGTATTTTTAATTCTTCTTGGTTGTGAGAACCTCAGGAACCTGGAAAGTTTCTCACAGCTCATTGTAGAACCAGAACCAGCTGGTTTTGGTGACCATCAACCACGTCAGCATCAGCGGAGCCATGAACTAGCCAACAACATGCTGCATTCAATCAAAAACATTGGGAACATTTCCGATACACTCGAATTGTTGTATCAGATGCGACAGCACACGTCGTGGATCAGAACTTTCCTCCCAAAACCTCAACCCTCCTTCCAATGTGTCATGTCTGCTTCAAAGGGTCTCTTAGGTTTTCACTTTTCCTTTTTCCATTTTAACTGTGCTGCTCAGGAAGGTGAAATAATGGAGGCAAAGATAAACGGAACACTCAGAGATGAACTCGGAGCAGGTTCTCCTCCCTCCCAGTGTTTGTGTCTGAAAATGTCCTCTGTGAGGACAAAAACAAGGAAAAGTATGTTGTGAAAAAAGCATAAAAGTAGGATTTAACATTCTCAAACATCGGCAAACATGCTAATATTTAAGCCTACAACGATACTTTCATACATATGTTTATACATCTGCACAGCTCGTCGCTCAAAGGAGTCCATTTGGTTTTCTTTTATTTCAATACTTAACTGAAATCTTTTTTTTTGCCTTGAATGTTAACACAGTATGAAGAATTGATTAATTTTTAATTAATCTGGGTGAGCTGTTGTATTTCTGATTGCTCTTACATTCCATTTCCCAAATTATCCTCAGGCTAAACACACACACACACACACACACAGACACACACACACACACACACACACACACACACACACACACACACACACACACACACACACACTAAAAACAACTGTGGGCCTCTTTTCCCAACATTTTTCTGCCAAAAATAAATAAATAATAATAGTAATAAATGTCAGCCATTATGAGATAAAGCACTTTGTTGGTTAATGCTTTAATCTGCTGATGTGATGGACAACATATCAATGAGTGAATATTTAATAACTTAGCAGGTCATCCTTCAATTTGCTCCCCTCTTTTCCAGAGTAAAAGCGTTTGAGTAGATGGTTGTTTAAGTTCAGTGATGATCCGATCAGGCTTCATTCTCATGTCACTTTATTTACTTCAGAGCAGATATGAATTCTTTTTTATCCTCAGCAGTTTTCATCTAATCCCAGCAGCACCTTGATGATGGGACGACATCAACACGTGAATCTACTCTAATTTAACGGAGTGACACAGCCATGTTCTGAGCAAGGACCGCTTATGAAAAGTGCTCAGATCCTGCAGGAAGATTAAAAAGAAAAAAATTGAGTCAGTACGTTCTGTTGTGACATTAAACCAGAAAGGACATGAGTAGGAGCCAAGTGTTTTATTTTATTCCTCCTTTTCTATTAAAAAAAAAACAATCAAGTTGTCCAATTTCACATTTATGCACACACACACGCACGCACACACGCACACACACCCTCTCAATCAGAGCCCTCACGCATCCGTCACAGAAAAGATGGGCTTTCAAAAATGACCGGGATGCGTCTGATCCACACCTGATTAAAAAAGAAGAAAATCCAATATTTCGGGATGTTGGGGTTTTGCCAGCTCTGTGTCCAGCTTTGTGTCACGGACTCTTCATTAGGTTGTGGCTTTAGTGTATCATGCTGAAATGTCAGTCATGCTGCTTTTCAAGCTCCGGTGGCAACAGCTCGGCGTTCCTCCCTCTCTGGCTTGCATCCATGGCAACGCCATGGCAATGGCACGGGGTCTGTACAGAAGAAGAAATTTAATAATTAGGCTTTCCAAGGAGAAGTTTGATTTAGCAGGGCCTAACACATGAATGGCAGTTGTACCTGTTAGAGCTCTGCGGTGGCTCCATAATGGACTCTTCGTCTCCTTGCCTTATTAGAGCATTCCCCTGGTTTATTCCTATTAAAAACATATATATATGTGTGTGTGTGTGTGTGTGTGTGTTAATTTAAAAGCAGAATGAGAGAGATTGATGATCAGGATATATTTGGTGGGATAGAAAGATGATATTGTTGATGTTAAACTCTCCATCAAACGAAAACGAGGTTAAAATCCTCAGCTGTTACTCAAGCTTGCAAAAGGTTTTTATTTACTATAGACTATTTTAGTCTGATGGTGCCCTCAGATGCACAATGTCTCTGGAAATCTAGATCAGCAGTCACTGCCTGCACCACCGCTCAAGGGAAACTCTGATTCCCTCAATGGGCAAAAAGATAACAAAAGCATTACCATATCTAGTTAATTACCTTAATCTCGCAGCCGTTTATCCCCCTAATTTCGACGTTTTATCAATGTAAATTATTTTCATTTGCACTTTGACATTTGATGCAATGTGTTTTCCTCACAAGTCTCATATGAAATCCTAAATGTTGGTTGTTATTAAACAAGATTTGAGCAGGAATGAGCTTTGGGTCTGTGTCTCCAGTAATAGAGAACAGTTGTCGTCAGCGGGTTCACTGGTTTAAACTTTAGCTTAAAAGAGAAGATAATTAGTTTTTAAAGTGTGTTTTCCCCACACGTGCCCTCCGGTGGTCTTGTGGCTTGCACACTGGCACCAGCCTGAAAAGACACTGCAGAGGGAAACTAATTACCCCGTACCAGAAGTTTTGGTATTTAGGATAAATGTTTGTTTTCCTCTGGTGATTTAACGGTACATCCGTAATTACACAACAATTATTTCATTTCCCGTAAAAAAGAAAAAGAGACAGCAAACCATTGTAAAATAATTAAGTGGTAAAATCGCGTCATCGCTCAGTTAGAACATGAACTTACAATTTTTGTTCACATTACAGACGTCGTTTATCACGGCAAGCCGACTTGTGGATGCAGCTTTAAGTTTAAGTGTGTGTGTGTGTGTGTGTGTGTGTGTGTGTGTGTGTGTGTGTGTAAGAACAAGATGTGTGAATAATCTAACTGTGATAATTGTTTCAGCTCATCTATTTAGTCTTTGACAGTGAGGATTATTATTAAAGTTAAACCTGCACAAATGAACAATTTATTCAAAACTAAAAAAGAAATCTTGTTTTAAAAACAACTCTTAATGTGTAAAAAGTGCAATTAATTTATTGGATGATTGTGTTACTTAACATATATTTGTAGCCAACTGCCATATACTGTATAAAAGAATGACCTCATCAAATATATGAAATTTGATTAGATTGCCCATTTAGCTTTTTTTTAAATGTACTCACTAAATGAAATTATCAAAACAAGTTGTCTCTTTTATTTTGAAATCAGAGCATCTTCTCCCATGCTGGCGTGGCGCTATAGAGGCGACCACAGTTGTGCTTATCAGTGGCCTGATTCATACAGGCAGCACTTTATGTCACCAGGAACGTCTGCCTGCTATAAATGTGTCCATTTGAGCTGGTCACCCTTAAAAGTTGCAGGTTAGTAGGTTAAAGTAAAACTAAGGCTGGATGATGGAGGAGCAGAGATGCTTCACAGCAGCTGAGGAAGTGAGACACCGTGGTGGAGCAGAACCTGATCAGTTCTTCATGGATTTCCAGGCCAGTGAGCAGAATGACTGCAAATCCCCCATTTTACTGCCCCTTGAACAATTGTTACTTAAGTTTAAGTTTAAAATCTCCAATCAATGTTGATTGAAGTAACCTGATGCAACTTTATGACCTCTACTGTAGATAAAGACCAGGATTTAAACTGGAAAAGCAGGAAAACCTGAAGCGTTCCTTGCCTGTAATTGAGGGAGGAGCGTCACCACACGCGCGCAACCGTGCACGCAGAATCGGAATTTCAGAACTCAAATGGTTGTCATCGTTACTATTTCTGAGTGCATTGATTGCGTTAATTACACTTAATTGGCTGCTGCTCGGTTGATCGTCATTACCTGTGATTTGTCTGTAACCAGACTCCCAGAGTTTTCTGGGGGTAGCGCAGCTCGTCAGGAACAACGCTCTCTCAGCTTGTTATTTGAAAAGTCTCCCCGAAGGTTTTTGGAGGCGGCAGAGTGGCTCCATCTGATCACAAATGGCTACGTTATTGTTTTACAGAGAGGAAGGCCAAGATTTGCGCATTAAATATGCAGCCAGATGAAATATTAACGTGCACTGGTGGAGCATCTGAACTAAAAAAGAAAAATAGATCTGTATTTTGATTCTTTTTCCTCCAGTCCTACTTTTTTTTAATATATATATTTTTTTAAACTGAGATGGTTTTTGGGGAGGAGGGGGTGTTTTGAAGTTTAAATATGTGGCCGGTGTCAGCTGCACATAACATGATTGATTCCAAGGTATGGAACCAACACCCCAGCCCACGTCCCCTGTATTCTTCTGCTGAGATATGTTAAGAGAGAGGCAACTCAGCGCATTAGCAGAGTGCCCCCCCCCGAGTGACATCCGAGACAGAGTACCTTACCCGGTTCTGCTCAGTCAGTCACTGAACACGTCTCCTAAGCAGATCTGAGTATTCCAGCTATAACAGTCGAGCTGCAGATCTGCACAGAATGCGGAACAATTGACACGAAAGCATCGATTGAAAAGCCAGGAGTTTGTGGTAACAGCGGTGGTTTGTCTCTTACGTGGAGGTGTGATATTATGCTACTCTGGCAGACCCCCCCCGCCCCCGCCCCCCCTTCCCATTACAATACCTATGCTGCCCCTTTGTGAGGCTTTCTTTGTATTTAGGAACCAAATAGGCGATTTTCTCCAGAATGGGCTTTCTTTTTGTGCTCGGCACCGCCAGCCTGACTGATATTTCTTTCCAGGTGAATGTTACTGCGTATGTTGCATGTCTGAGTTAAAAGAGCAGCTCTCCCGCTTGGGCTGCTCATTCTGGATGAATGATCTACCCTCCCGACTGCCCGGCTCCCTCCATCAAACCTGGCCAACACTCGTAATAAATGATAGCGGGGGACAATGCCCTATTTCTGTGGCAGAGTCATCTGTCATGCCAGGCCAGAGAAAGCCCCTGGAGTTTCATCATTTCCAAGTATTGCTCACGCTAAAGTAACAGAAGAGAAGCCCCCATCTATTCAATAAAGCCAATGGAACAGCTTGAAAACATGCTAAAATATCTTGCAGGGGGATCAGAGAAGGACGATCTGCTTTGATTTTGATGCAACACAAGGTTGCCCCCCCGCCCCACACACACACACACACACCACCTCATCCCCTCAACATGCCGCTGCACCACTTCTGCTTTCTATTTCATGTGCTAAGTGCTTAATTAACCCTCGATTATGTAAAGGCGGATTCTTGCTGCTTAATGTCAATTTACAGGTTAATCTGGTCAGCTTCTATTATGTGACAGAGGCAGCAGAGGAACTATGATCTATTCAGAAGAGTCCGCCAGAGACCGCTCAGATTGCCACTCCAGCCCTTCTCATCGGCGGCCCTACAGTCGTTAAACGGGCACCAGATTTCTACATCAGGAGGTTTAACACCCGACTGGAGCAGAGGAACTGTCAGCCTGCCTGACTGAGAGTCTTTTGTGTTTAACACAGACTCTAGTCCTGCTTTTAGAGAGTTTTAAATGATTTCTGTGGATAATCTGTAGTTTTTGTGGTGGCGTTTTGCATACAGGACTACAATTTGATTTTTTTTCCTGTTCAGTCAAAAGATTGTTTACCAAGAGCTGTGAAGCATCTCCAGAATATTATTTTTTACAACAGTGACTGTTGCAGTAAGAGAAGCAGCACAGGACACCAGAAGCTTGCTGATTATGAAAGGTTTGATGTATTTGATTTATTTGACTATTGATGATTCAGCACATTGTGTGTGATGTTCAGTAATCAGTGACAATCAAAAAGACTGTTCTGACACAAACACTATATAGGCAGGCAGGCAGGCAGGCAGGCAGGCAGGCAGGCAGGCAGGCAGGCAGGCAGGGAGACAGACCGACAGACAGACAGACAGACAGACAGACAGACAGACAGACAGACAGTCTTTTAGTGTGTATAGGGAGGCATTTGGAGTCAAATCATAGTTTAAAGCTAATGGTTCAGAAATATATCATGATCACATGTTGTTGCTGTTAGTGATTTCATTGGACTAAAGATTTGAGCAAGGTTTATGTGTAGCATCAGTTACCATGGTGACTGAAACACATCATTTGTGATATAAAAGCCTGGTGTAAGATAAACACCCCTCTCTTACGCAGAACCGCATTTAATCATACACGGTATTCTCCTCGAATGCTGCACTTGTCCTCGAATGAGTGACTGTGGGAATAAAAGCAGTCGACTGTTTAAAATGACACAACCGCTGACATGATGTCGATAATCATCATTACTGTTTGGCTACGCGGTGGCAGATTGACAATGTTATCACCTGATATTTGATGGGTATACCTCACTCCCTTTTTAATTTAGGGAGTGGTGCCTTTACTCCAAGCACAACCTTTCCTCGGTGCAGTTTTTTAGAGTTCTCTTCTTGGGGGAGGAAAGGGAAACACCCACACTGTGGTATTTCTCTCCTCTACTTCAGGGTATGATTAAGAATTATTATAAGACAAGACGTGACACACTGGAACCGCTTCTGAATTTTCATTTCCGATGTACTAAAATGTTGATCAAACATGTTTTGTGACGCGTTACCTGATAAATTGAAACATCCAAGGAAACCATCAGAGGTTCTACTGGCTGGATGGTTGCAGGTTGTGTCAGGGTTGAGCTGCTTTAATGATTTTTTGCAGGTTTTTGACAACCAGCATGAGACGTGCTGGCTGAAGGCTTCAACCCTCAGCCTTCCCAGGGGGGTGGACCACCATTCTCGCCTCCTTTCTCACATCTCTAACGACTCACGTTATGACAGTAGGGGAGAACTGACCCACATACGGGTCACACCTCGGCCCTGGTGACCCTTCTATCTCACCGAGCAGCGGGGTGGGCTGCAGCTCTCTGGACTACCCCTGAGATGTCAACATCGCTAGAGGTTCCAGCACCTGGGACTCCTCATCAGTTTAACTGTGAGAGCTGATGTTTTTTTTATAGGAATTTCAGCTTTAACCTACTTCAGTAACATATTGGACCTTAAAATACTCAAGAATAATAAATTTTTAGTTGAAGGAACATATTACAATATTATTCATAAGACGTGTGTTTTGTGTATATACAGAGAGAGATATTTTTATTTAGTCAGCTTCAACTCCTCAGAACAAACTAGGGACAAAGTTATACAGAGAGCTGTGTCTTCCTTGTTTTTTATTGTTATGCTAAGGTGGCTTTCAGGCAGGCATGTGTTACCATGGTAATGGCAATAGGAATTTGACTGGCAGGATTTTTCCCGGCAATCATCTTAGCAGGCATGTCGTTGCTGTCCACCCCACCCAGTTGAGACACCGGTTCAGACTGGAAGTCCTCGTGGGAAACAAGCCTCTCCGGACTTGAGGTGTTGGAATTGGTGGCATCCAAATGGGCCTAATAGATGGTGCCGCACCAGTGTGCAGACTTGGGCTGGGCAGAATCCTGCATGATCATTAACTCCTGAGGGTTAACCTAATGTCCTGGGTCTCTCTCATCTTCTTCCCGTGATACTTGAACCCACTTCCTCTTCCTTTCTGTTCCAAATATTTTAATTCACGTTCCAATGTTTTCATCTGTGTTTTATTTCTGGTGGTTTTGATCCAGTTTATGAGTTTTGTGCCTTAGTCTGTTGATACAGATCTGCTCGATGGGCTTATGTCCTGTATGTGACCTCAACTGGGAGAATGAAGAATGCACACACACATACGCATTTCCCTATCTTTTCCTTTATTACAACCACATCTTAACCCTCAAACAGTCCTTTAAAGTTTAACTGGCCCAGCTTTGCGAGGAGAATGAGTATTTTATTTTGTAACATGTAGAGAATACAAGGACACACACATACCGTGAACACAAAGTAAGCTGTAAGCATAAAACCCAACATAAATGTCCAACTTTCACATTATTGTACCTTTAATAAATATCTCTACAGATTTGTGATCAGTCCCACCTGTTTATCATATTCATGTATTATGTAGAATATATATTATAAATACATTACACTGAGGTCTTTATAATTAATTTTTGTCTTCTTTTTGATGCTAAAAAGTCATCTAAGGACCCTGATCACATGTTAAATTTATATTTGACAGAGTTATACCAACATGCTCTCTCTGCTGTCGCCATGAGAACGCTGTTCAGAGAAATCCTTAAATTGGTCTGGAGTAGATACAGTAACTTTTAGATTTGTAAAAGATTTTTGTGCATGAGGAATAATTAGCTTCATAAATAAATAGCTTCATATTTTGAAGTTGTTGAGCAGAACTGTTCATCAGAAATGAATTTGAATCAGGCAGACTTTGGACAGCCTTCATCCACTTCGTGTACAGGACCCACACCTGGGCTGTGATCTGCTTGTACTGTTGTTGTTGGCGAAGAAAGACAGGAGTGATTTAAAGGATCAATTTTAAAGACAACAGGTATGGAAATCACTTCCAGGAATGAGACGATGTCAGCGGCACATTTTTCAAAGGTAATTTTTTAGAAGTGACAGGAAATCCAACTTCCCTGTTCAACCTTTTCAGCTACTGAGCAACGGACAAAAGATGGATCAACAGAACTGTCTTCCTTCTTGAGAAAATAAAGGTTTTAATGGCTGACCAGCGTAGAGAGCCATCTGAGACTAATGCATTTCACGGTCCATTTCACCCCCTGTGAGTACATCCACTGACAACACCAAACCATTTTATAATAAATGATTTTTCTCAATAAGTGTGACATTTGATCCTAGACAATGACTCTCTCCCTCCCTCTCTCTTTCATTTTCTTCTCCTCACATACACAGAGAACCAGATGGAAACAGATGTTGTGGGTCTGGCTGTGCCAGAGACTAAACTTGGTATTGGCCCCTGACTACGGAATCACCTCTTCCCAATCACGGTGTCGGAAATTGTCCCCATCAAGTCCATTTAACCTTAACTCTCTCTCTCTCTCTCTCTCTCTCTCTCTCTCTCTCTCTCTCTCTCGCCCTCACACACTCATTTGAAAAATCTTTCCACGCTGCATAATGTGAATCATGAATATCACACCACCTAACATTTGCCAAAGCGCATAAGGGCAATGCTCTGCCCCCCCGTCCTGCCGGCCACCGACGCCACTGCCACTGCTCGCTTGGAACCTGTTCTCCAGGTGATAGATACTATTTACATGGAAGAGGAAGCGGAGTGAACGCTATGAGTAAAGCACCTGGAAGCTGGCAGAAAAAGATAAAGTGCCTTGAGATAGAAATGTAACAGCACTATCTATCTGGGTTATTAGAGTCCCCCCTCAGGATTCTCTTCAACAGAACACTAGCCATTATGTAGGCCACAGAGAAACACTGAGAGTCTGGCTGTGT